>NC_091131.1:14489799-14657299 GCF_040183065.1 Periplaneta americana | reverse complement strand
AGATAAAAATGAATATGTTCATAAACATTATTTTAAGAAATACAGGAAATGAATATACAGAATAACCTATCAAGTTTTCTGTGCATAAGAAGCTATTTTAATCTTACCTGTCCTCAATTCACTCACAAGTTACTGTAATAACATTAAAGCATTATGTCCATCCAGAGAAACTGCACTTTTGAATGATGAAATAATAATTAATTATACAAATCGGTTAATTTAGCTTCCGATATTACTTCATAAAACACAGAAACATTGTCTGTAGGCTATCTTTCATAGCTTTCGATTGTTGTGTCCAAGGCCCCTTTTAGACGAAGTCATTTGTTTTTTATTTCAATACACCACCTTAGATGGCAGTTATTTTAATTTTAAAACTCATTTATCTCATTAAATATCAGTCCTATCAAAATTTGTCAAAGAATAAAACTTATCAGAAATCATTTTTAAAGAAACTTTTGTTATGTAACATATTTCACAAAAATCAATAATAAGTGAGATATTTCGACTTATTTAATTCAGGCCCCCTTATAACCCCCCTTTTAAATAATGTATTTTGAATGCCATATAGCCTAAAATCTAAGTTACAACGAACTTAATTTATATTCCAATTTTCATCGAAATCCGTTTAGCCATTATCGCGTGAAAAGGTAACAAACATACAGACAGACAGACAGACAGACAGACATACAAACAAAAATTTCAAAAAAGCGATTTTCGGTTTCAGGGTGGTTAATTATATATGTTAGGACCAATTATTTTTGGAAAATCGAAAATTACCAGAAAAATTTCGGCTACAGATTTATTATTAGTATAGATTATTATTATTATTATTATTATTATTATTATTATTATTATTATTATTATTATTATTATTGAGCATTGCAAGCAAAAAATTGGACAAACAGACCTATCTCTGACGTACTACTCCAAATGTTTCATAATGGGGAAAAAATGACCATAATATTTTTCCTGGAATCCACTAATTTGAGGACAGATCTATACTACGAGTTTACCATACTTACTTTTCGAAGGAGTAGCCTGACATGTTACAGTCCAAACAATTTGCTACCATTTTCAGTCTGATGAAAGAATTGCACTACTACGCTCCCTAAAGCTGCATCTACACGGTTCAGTTTTCCATGCGCATATGCATACAATCTGAGAAGAATATTAAAAATCAAGTTTAAAACACGCGTTCAATTAACATGTTTGGAGATTTTGTGTGTACATGGTGTGACATTTTGAACGCCATCTTCACTACGTATATATTTAATTAATATTAAATATCAATCTTGCATGCATTGCTTGAATGTGTAAAGTTGAAAGAAAAGTTGAATCCTGTTAATGCATGATTATAATGCCTAATGTTGGCTTACATCAATAAATTATCGTTATTCCATCACTGGTATTAGTATGTTAGTTAATTCAGTTGGCTGTAACGAAAGCAGATAGAATATGCCGCTTGAAATTAAAAACGATTAGGGAACTTTGATCCCATGATTAACAATGAATAATATCAAATCTTATATTTTGTATTAAAGTAACTTTATCTTTATTAAAATACAGTAATTTTATTATTCTGTACGTTTCATCCTAGTGGCGTTATCTTACGTTTAAAATAGTGCGTACGATGCGAAATCTATTCAAACTCTAATTATGATTACTATGTACAGGCCTAGTTCAATAATTCGCATGACCCTATTACAACTTCCACAACCACGTAAAGAAATATCCATGTCTTGTGTAATGAACAACGAAGGCCATGATTGCAATAAGGATCAGATCAACAGTAGTCTATACGTGATTGTTTGTTGTTATGGAAAAAAATTCAATATTTCGGCCGCCATGTAAATTCGAAGTTTGAGAATGATTCGGCTTGAAGCAGGAGAGGACGTTTCTCCTGTGGATACAAGAAATTCCTTTTTGTAGCAGTTTGGGAACACTTTCCGTCAATTCGTCTTGTTAGAAATTGTAAGTAGACGCAAATTACTATTTTCGTATTAATGATTTATTTTATGTTTCGAAGAACGCATATGAAACGAATGACAACAATGTGATTATTTGCTATGAATATTTTGTAATTACAGATAGATTCTAGTATGGAATTAATAACATGTTATGTTAGTGTTATAAATTATAATATACTTATATTTTATATATAGTTACTAATGGCGAGTTCTTAACTCTTTATCATTTAGGCCTACTGAATTAAAATTTTGTGGTTCAATTTATTTTGTTGATGACACCATTTTATTTTTTTTTTTACATTGTAAGATTTAATAGCTATTATTTTGTGCATAATGCGTGGGACTATTTAAATAATACATATTTATGATGATGATGATGCAGTACTATAATGTAGGCCTACTTTATTATGATGTAAGTAATAGAAAAGAAGCTTTGCTTATAATTTTATTATGTAGGATGCGTCTCAATACAGAACATCGAGCGTTTGTTTTTCCTAATACTTATCATTGTACCAAAATTGTTGTTCGCCTGTAACTTTGGCTAGTTCCCCCTTCCCCTATTACACGACTTCCTCTAAAAAATGTTAATTTCTTTTGACTGAATATTTATTTACTTATTTACTTTTGTCAACAAGAACAATGAGCTTGCAAAGAGTCCCGTTTCGAATCTCGAATCTTAAAACACGGAACTTATTGAATTTCAGTACCGATGATTGTAAGAACTGATGATATTATTAGAAACCAAGGAACAGCAAGTGAGAAAGCAATTAGCTCCAATGTGTTTATTTTCCGAAAATATACATACATATATGCATATATAGGCCTATATATATTATCGGGTCCACACCTGTGGAGTAACGGTTA
Source organism: Periplaneta americana (assembly GCF_040183065.1). Lineage (NCBI taxonomy): Eukaryota > Metazoa > Arthropoda > Insecta > Blattodea > Blattidae > Periplaneta > Periplaneta americana. The sequence goes on along the minus strand of NC_091131.1, from coordinate 14,654,468 downwards.
GCGCGTCTGGCCGCGAAACCAGGTGGCCCGGGTTTGATTCCCGGTCGGGACAAGTTACCTGGTTGAGGTTTTTTCCGGGGTTTTCCCTCAACCCAATATGAGCAAATGCTGGGTAACTTTCGGTGCTGGACCCCGGAATCATTTCACCGGCATTATCACCTTCATCTCATTCAGACGCTAAGTAGCCTAAGCTGTTGATAAAGCGTCGTAAAATAAAAAAAAAATAAATAAAAAATATATTATCGGCAACTGGGAAAAGATGCATTATAGGACCTAGTATTTCAACGTAATCGATAGTCAAATTATTGTTAGGATTTCCCACCCTCCTCATTGCTTGAACAATGTTACTAATAATATAAATACATGTTCCTGGACCAATAACTCATTCCCCTTGGACTAAAATAAAGAATGATGCAGTTCTTAAATATTTATTAGCAGGAAAATATACTCCGCCATTTAATAAAAGCAGCATACATATATCGATAATTTCATTAATACGGTACTTTAGTTGATCTCTTTTTAGATATATTTTTTTTTTGCAGCTTTGCGGTTATATACATCGGGTCGGTCCCATAATGCATCTGTTCCGGCGACAGAGCAGTGTTTCAGGCTCTTACTGTATTTTAGTGTCCTCTTCAGTCGTATATTATTTTAGTTGGATTGTAATATTTTATTATCAGTGTTTTCTGGTATAGTACCGACCTAGCAGAAATTCGGAGTGGAGTATCTATAGGGTACATATGTTTTAATTATTATGTTAAATTTAAGGGAAAAGTATTTTTCTGGCTTCATATCTCTATATAATATAATGGTAATATAATTTATAGTGGTGTCAATTACCGAGGTTTGGTCCAAATTGGAGTTTGTCGGCTAAAGGGTCTTGGATTGACGACGAATACGGTTGAGCTGGTTAATATGTGGTGGTGATCGGGGATATATTGTTGTTTAGTCAACTATCCGAAGACAGATCTGAACCTCACAAGTGATACCAACAAGACACCACTTATGAGGCAATAGGCCTGGAGATAATGGGGTAGGGTGGCAAGTTCCTTTCCCCCTCCATTGCATACATCGCCGTTTAGCTACATATTACACTAATCAAACTTCAGATGTATACTAATAATTGAGGGGCATTTTCACAAAACTCGTTATCTACAAAATCTTCTTTTTTTTCAAGACAACTCTTTTCTAAAATACACAACTGTAGATACCGAGTTTTGACAAATCTCTTTTATTTCAAGATCAATTTATTGATATACTTACTAACTTTAGCTTAATTCTGATAGCACCATTGGATTCTCCTGACCCAAAAACATAATTATACCTCAAAATCGAAAAAAATGTAGATAACGAGTTTTGTGAAAACGCCCCTCAGTTATTCTTCCTCTGACACATATCATCAAGTGAGATGTACTGCCTGATAATAGATGTACAGTAGTTCCAAAAAAAAAAAAAAAACCGGACCGACCCTTGTAGCTGATTTCAGCGCCTTGTTCACTCCAGAGCACGATAGACTGGTAACTAAGACTTTCGTGGTTCGAATCCTGTCTGGGAAGGAAACTTTTTTTTTTTTGTTCCTTATTCAAATTTATTCCCAATACTTTTCGATTGCAGCGATATTTTACTACTTAATTAACTTATTATTCCCAGAACATGAATTTTACCAGCAATTGAAAAGTATTGGGAATAAATTTGAATAAGGAACAAAAAAATGTTTCCTTCCCAGGCAGGATTCGAACCACGAAAGTCTTAGTTACCAGTCTATCGTGCTCTGGAGTGAACAAGGCTCTGAAATCAGCTACAAGGGTCGGTCCGTTTTTTTTTGCCACTACTGTACCTATCAGCCACAACCTCAATCAGAGGCACGGGAATATATTGTGCTTAGTAGGCTATATGGTGGTGATTGAGGATATATATTTTTTGCCGGATTATATTCAGATATTAGACCTACTGATCTACACAACTGGCTTAATATGGATCAATGACAAACAGTCGAATAACTACCAGACATTAGTTTTAAAAAAATGTTGTAATATTTGACGGGTGTTCGTGTTTCTTCGCTGGTCAAGCAGCTGGGGTCAAGGTGGTGGTGTGATATTGTGATGGTGACCATCGCCTCTATCTGATGGGGGTTGGGGAGGGATTGATTGCGTGTTATATCTTGAGCGATAGCGATCGCTAGATTGGAAGTTGGTACGTGCTGCGCATGCGTTATGCTTAATTGTACACTTACTTACTTACTTACAAATGGCTTTTAAGGAACCCGAAGGTTCATTGCCGCCCTCACACAAGCCCGCCATCGGTCCCTATCCCGTGCAAGACCAATCCAGTCTCTATCATCACACCCCACCTCCCTCAAATCCATTTCAATATTATCCTCCCATCTACGTCTCGGCCTCCCTAAAGGTCTTTTTTCCTCCGGTCTCCCAACTAACACTCTATATGCATTTCTGGATTCGCCCATACGTGCTACATGCCCTGCCCATCTCAAACGTCTGGATTTTAAGTTCCTAATTATGTTAGGTGAAGAATACAATGCGTGCAGTTCTGTGTTGTGTAACTTTCTCCATTCTCCTGTAACTTCAACCCGCTTAGCCCCAAATATTTTCCTAAGCATATTATTCTCAAACACCCTTAACCTATGTTCCTCTCTCAGAGTGAGAGTCCAAGTTTCACAACCATACAGAACAACCGGTAATATAACTGTTTTATAAATTCTAACTTTCAGATTTTTGGACAGCAGACTAGATGACAAAAGCTTCTCAACCGAATAATAAACACGCATTTCCCATATTTATTCTGCGTTTAATTTCCTCCCGAGTGTCATTTATATTTGTTACTGTTGCTCCAAGATATTTGAATTTTTCCACCTCTTCGAAGGATAAATCTCCAATTTTTATATTTCCATTTCGTACAATATTCTGGTCACGAGACATAATCATATACTTTGTCTTTTCGGGATTTACTTCCAAACCGATCGCTTTACTTGTTTCAAGTAAAATTTCCGCTTAATTCTACACTGTAGCTACAATATATTCATCAGTTGTATCAGATGAGGTATGTGATCAATGTTTGTAGGTAGTTTGCCGTATACGAGCGCCCATTGTTAACTAATTCTAACGTCCACTGACGTCACCCAGGACTCAAGATACACTGTGAGACTTGTACAGTACGATTATTTAGTCCTGACAGTCGCTGGAGATATGCGCCTGGGTCAGGCGAGTCCATTTAGTTACGCCAAGGGATGTTTGGGTTAGTTACTCGCTTGCCTTCGGATCGATCGTATGTCATGCGTGCGGTAGAGCGGTATGTTTCTAGTACAATTAAGCTGTACTGGATTTCTTTACCGACCGCTCGCCTTTATCTCTACTCCGGAGCTCTCCCCACTACTCCTATTACTTCCCCTCTTTCGCGTCGCTGAGCTGCCAGGACTAAATAATCGGTCTGTACATAATTCGTGGACTAATACTCCCTCCATGTGTTATAGGGGGTTATGCCATCTATTCTGTAAAGATTATTTATGAAGGAATGTGTACAACTTCGGAGTCGCGTTTTCAGATGACAGTTGATAACATCAGTAGTCTTCACTGATGGAAATGTAAGATACCGATCCAGTAGAGTTTCCTGTGCGAGAGAAGTATATTCGTAGTTAATACCTGATTCTGGAAGAGCGTGATGACTGATGGGGAATACGTAATATATGTGTCTATAGCAATAATCTTTACATTTAACAAAATTTTACAAAATTCTGTCCAATATTCTTTTGAGAAGATTAACTCCATATGTAGATGAAATTATTGGGGATCACCAGTGACGTTTTAGGCGTAATAGATCAACTATTGATCAGATTTTTTTGTATTCGCCAGATATTGGAGGAAAAAATGGAAGTATACACATTGAAAGACACTCTTTCAGCTTTCCCAATGACGGGACTGCCTCATTGGACAAAGCATAATAAACATATTGAGTGAAAACAAAAAACAGACCACAAAAGTGAAAGGAGGAGAACGAACAAAAGGGAAAATTAAGTACAGGAAAGATAATAGCATGCATATAACAGGCCTAAACATAGTAAACAGATTAGATATTCGAGCAAAATTCTCCCTTTTTAGGAAACAAAGTACAGATGCTATTTTAAAATGGCAAGTGATGCTCTGATAGCGGCAAGGGAAACATCACTTACATCAGTTATTCATAGATTTCAAAAAGATATATGACTCGGTTAAGAGAGAAGTTTTGTACAATATTCTTATTGAATTTGGTATTCCCAAGAAACTAGTTCGATTAATTAAAATGTGTCTCAGTGAAACGTGCAGCACAGTCCATATAGGATGGTTTCTGTCGGTTACTTTTCCAATTCACAGCGGGCTAAAGCAAGGAAATGCACTATCACCTTAGTTTTTAACTTTGCTCTAGAATATGCCGTTAGGAAAGTTCAGGATAACAGAGAGGGTTTGAAATTGAACGTGTTACATCAGCTGCTTGTTTATGCGGATGACGTGACTAAAATCCACAAACAATTAGGGAAGACATGAGAATTTTACTTGAAGCAAGTAAACAGAGGGTTTGGAAGTAAATCCTGTAAACGCAAAGTATATGATTACGGTTCGTTTGATACCAACCGCATAAAACAAGACGGAAATTGACACGTGAAACCAACTACGTGATTTAGTGTGTTGTACTTGTTTATTTTAATTCATTTCGCATTTAGCGGAAATAGAAATTATTGAATACCTCATAAAGAATTATAGATACGACTTAATGGACTTCACCAGATGAAAGATCACGAAATTTTACATAAGGAACGTCCAAAGCCTAAAATTACTTAAAAAAAAAAACTGACTGTGTGTTTCACCAGTAGGCAACGATATTATGTAGAAATGTAACATTATAAATTCAATCATGTGCAAAAGTCTGTTGAGTAACAGTCACTGTGAAATGTTTCAGTGTCAAAGAAAATTGAAGAACTTCTGGAATCAAAATTCATCTTCGGTCCTTTGAAAAATTAATCGTGATTGTAACATGAAGACATGGAATCAGCACCCCAACCAGTGAGCTAATCTGGGACATAATTCAAAGGTAAGTTATTCACATTATTTCTTTGAAGAAAGTATTTTGTTGTTGATCAACATTGGAAGTGCCATAACCTGAGAAAATTTAGTTGTGTGCAAATATATGTCTTTCTTTTAAAGTTCTTGGTATAATAGGGGAGGCAAGACCTGTACTGTGACTTCATCATAATATGCTGTGGCTATATCGCCAATGGGTATGGAGGGGGAAGACAGTTTTTAGTCTGACAAGCAAACATTCTGATGGGGGCAGATAAAAAAGGTAATTTTTTTCTTCCACCATGTTAATAATGTCAAAAGAAGTGTTTATACAAATGTTGGCCACTCGACCGCAATTACGAGGCCGTCCAGAAAGTGATTATCCCTGGGCCCTTTACATAAAAAAACACAATTGCATGGAAAGATTTATTGAAACAGATACAGCTTGTTCCGCTATTTTTCAATATATCCCCCACTGGAATTGACACATGTGTCATACCATGGGATCAATTTTTGTATCTTTGTGTAGTAGAAGTCAGCCGCCTGGGATCGGAACCAGCGTTTGACAGCTGTCTGCACCTCTCTGTCGTTTCCATGATATGACAAATGTCTCAATTCCGGCGGGGAATATGTTGAAAAATAGCTCAACAATTGCTGTGTCTGTTCCAATAAGGTTTTCCAATGAAACTGTGTTTTCTTTCTGTTAACGACCCCTGACGAATTATTTTTTTTACTGCCCTCGTAATTGCGCTGGAGTTGCCGAAATTTGTATAAACATTTCTTTTGACATTATTAACATGGTGGGAGGAAAAAATTTAACTTTTTTATCTGCCCCCATCAGAATGTTTGCTTGTGATATGAAATTCCGTGTCGGTAGATTCGTATAATATTAACCATCATGAAACAAACTTTCATTCAGATATCTTTCCCCTCTCACAGAGCTCATGTGCCAGGTCTCGCCTCCTCATCTATACCATTCCACCCATGTTCTAATATCTATTCAATTTTTATGCTCGACCATGCCGAAATGTAGGCCTAGTAATTATACACCTGGTAGCAGTCCTTTAATGCATGTCATTAAAGTACACCTACTCATTAAAGGTCAGGTCTTTCAGCCAATGACGACTCAGGTTACAACTGTTCAGCCAATGACAGATCAGCTTTCTACCGTTATAAAACCGCAAGTATCGATTATTCTCGGATATGCAATCGAAACAGAATTAGCGAAAAGTCACGGAGGCTGGAAATCCAATACTGTCGCAGAAGGTTATGTTCTGTTACTATAATAATTAGCGTTAATTGTAAATAATATTCAAATAAATTCAATTTGTCATCTCGTTATTCAATGTCTAATTTAATTTCAGTGTTATCTCTGTAGGTTCTTATGGCCTAGCAAGGTCAATGTGGACATCTGTTCCTCGGAAAAAATCAATACTTTCGCGTCTGCGCATATCTCACAACATACGGGACATTGCTAAAAAATTAATACTATCAAGTTAGAAATATGGTCGAGCATAAAAAGTCGTATGAAACTCGCCTATAATGGTAATTAAGAAGCTCGTATGAAAATTATGAAACTCGCTTGCGCTCGTTTCATAAATATCCATACTCACTTCTTAATTACCTTCATTATAGGCTCGTTGCATAATGTACTATTATATGTTTATATCCCTCATTGTTAAGGGAGAAGTTTTTTTTCTGATTTCGTTATTAACAGGGAACGGATTTATATGGACTAAAAATATATGAAATATGTAAATATATATGTAGTTATTTCTACCAGAATATGGAATTAAATATGGATTTTTACCAAAATATGGAATTAAATATGGACTTAAAATTATAAAAAAATGACTATGTACGTTAAATATTGGTACATTTTAATCAAACTAAACAAAAAATATAATGGACGTACCTTATCTTCCAATGTAGTTTCAACAAAACACAATTTTTATTGTCTGTTACCATAACAATAGGTTACAAACATTTCTTTCAAGTGCTGAAAAGTGAATCTTCTTCTATTGTCTCTGAGGATAGATTTATACTGACTAAAAGAGCGTTCGACGTCACAAGAAGTAACTGGTACATAATTAAATTTCACAATGTCTGCTGGGGATAAGTCCAAGTTAATCTTCACTGTTGATTCACCACTCATCACAGCAACAACCTTTTGTAGTTCTTCATATCCAGGGTTTTTTGAAAGTACAGTGTCCACCTTAGCTCTTACTGCATCTGCAACTTTACCTCTACCACGATTCAGTTGTTCCACAGTACTATTTATAATTTCAAAACTTTCAGATAGTGAAAGGTGCCTATTTTGGAGACTTTTGAGCGTTTTTATGATGCATGAAAATGTATGCTGAATGTGAGCTAAGTCATTCTTCACACTTATGTCACAGGTAACTGTTTTCGCAGTATCAATTGAGACTGCATCTTCAGAGTCCAATGCAAGGAGAACATTGTTAATAGAGTCTATATGTTCGGCATAATATTCAACTGCTTCTAGCCATGTACCCCATCTAGTTAAAATTGGCTTTGGTGGCAATGGAATTTCAGGGTACATTTCTTTCAACACGTTAACTCTACTGGGAGCTTTGAGAAATACTTTTTTCACTGATGAAATCAACAAATCTACTTTAGGGAAATTGTCTCTGACCACTTCTGCCACACGATGAAATGCATGCGCCACACAAGTAAAATGAGTCAATTTAGGATATACAACAGATAATGCTTGTCCAGCTTTGACCATATAAGGGGCAGCATCGCTAATAAAGAATAACACATTATCGTACATAATACCCTTTGGCCACAGGATACCCATAGCTTCGTTGAACAGTTTAACTATAGTTTTGTTATTGCACTTTTCTATAACATCACAATGTAAAAGAATTCGTTCAGAATATTGTTCACTTAACAAACCGATAACTACATTACCAACAAGTCTACCTTCTTTGTCGGGAGTCTCATCAATGGAAACCCAAATTGAACTATCTTTAATTTCATCTCTTATCTTCTGTATTGTCTCATCGTAGATGGATGGAGCATACGTCTTCCTAAGTGTTGACTCATCCGGGATTGTATGTTGAGTATATTTTTCAAGGAATTCCCTGAAGACCTTATTCTTTAGTTTGTAGAGAGGAATATCAGCAGAGATGAGAGAACGGCACAGGTCGATGTTAAACTCAGATCTTACATTCGATGTTGTTGGTTGTGTTAAAAACAATTGTCTCTGCTTGGAATTTAGTTGTTTGTTGGCCTGATGTTTACTAGTTGTAATGTGTTGTTGCACCAGGAACTTTTGTGTAGATGATACTGCACACTGACACAAATTACAAAATAATATTTTATTGTCAGTTGATAAACCATCTTCTTTAAATTCTGAAATGTAACTTGTTAGTTTTGATTTTAAATTGACTGAATGACGTACTTTTGGCATATTTACCGTCTTTATAGTATGATTTACAAAACTGAACCTATGTGTACTCTGACTGGCATTTAACTGTTGAGCTGCACAACTGAAGTCTGTTAAAAATTTTAAATTAAATTAATACAGTTTTGTAACTTACTTTCCCATTGTTGATAGGACTGCTAATTTTCAAATAACTCTGATGTTAAAGGGATTACTGAACATGTGTTTAAATCTCTATTGTTGAAATGTATTTTTAAAAGTTAATGGAATTTTGTTTTGTTTTATTGTTAAACCTAATATAATATGGACTGTTTTATATGAAATATGGAAAATATATGGAAATTAACGAAAATATGTACTAAACTCTAAAATATGGAAAAATATGGAAAATAAAAGTAGGATTTTTCAACCCTACACATTGTGAAACATAAAGATAATGCAAAATATAAATTATATTAGCTTTATAAGTAAATATGTATTTACATATAAATCCTTTCCCTGGTTATTAATAACTTGTGTGCAGGCACTTTGGTCTGTGTAATTCTTCTTGGGGCCTGTTGCTTAAGCCGATACTTTACAAAATTTGTAATAAACACAAGAAAAGTATACAATTGTTACTCGTATTACAAATGCATGACAAATGACAAGTAACAAGTAACACGTATCAAGTGAACTTTTCATATCTAACTAATGTCTTGTTCCTTAAGGGGAGAGGATGGTTAAATATGATGACAAACCAGTAACTAAAAAACAGTCCTTCAAAAGTAATATCTGATAGGTGAAAAATACATTACATAAAATTTAATGCGCGTTTATGGCCTAACCAGCTGCTGTGACGCCATTTTTAAAGCTCTGTTGTGCAGGGCTTTTAAATGACTCTCAACTTCGAATGCAGTTTCCGTAACATAACTTTAATTTCTTCTGTCTCCCATACAAAACCATATCACAACACCATATCACACTCTCCATTCCTAAACACAGAACATCCTTCTACTCTTCATCTTTCACCGTCTCTGCAGCTCATCTCTGGAACTCTATACCACAACATGTCAAAGACTGTCGGACATTGTCTAGTTTCAAAAATAAATTAAAATTTCACTTTTTGAATTAGAGTCCTTTCAGTTTTAAACCCTTTTCTCTGCGATAGTTTTGTAAAAACATAGGCTATATATTTATTTTCCTTCCTTTTCCCTTACTGTTCTCTTTATCAGCTGATGAATTTATTATCATAGCCTTTTTATTGTGAATTTTATTTAATTTTCGTATTCATTTTCTTTTTTATTATTATTTTATTACATTCCATTTTGTTATATTCTTCCTTACGTTTTTCCATATTAACCATTTGTACTAAATTAGTCGCTTTCACTATATTCCAATGTATTTTACTTTATTTTTTCTATTATGGTATTATTTACATGTTGTTTAGTGTCGATTTTATTATGCTATTATTTTTTTTTCGTAATATGTTAGTATTCTGTTCTGTAACTTTTTGTTAAATTTTAACTGCTTGTATACTTTGTGACCTGGTAGAGTATAAGAGAAGGCCCTATGGCCTTAACACTGCCAGTATAAATAAAGAATTATTATTATTATTATTATTATTATTATTATTATTATTATTATTATTATTACAAAAAGTTTAATATATCTTCTGAACTACTAATGCTTCATGCATGAAATCTGGTACACACATTCTTTAAGCTATTGGGAAACTTTTCTCTGGAATATAAATTTGCTATTTTGTTGAATTTGAAAAAAATATGCTTCTATATTTTTATACTACGGTACCTCTAAAATTCATTCTTAAAATGTGAATGTTTATTTTAAAATTTTGAGAACCAATATGAAAATTGTGCTCCAAATATGTTAAAGAACGTGCTTTTAGACTAAAATGTCATAGAAATTTTGAATTTATCTTTAAAATGACTGAAATATGCATTTTAATAAATTACAGTATCCTATTTTTTTAATTTGTGCCCAGTATTTTTAAGAACTAATTTCGAATTTAAGTTCTTGCAGGAATTATATTTTTACATACAAATAATCACATTGTTAATTAATTTAGAAAAAAACTTCCAAATTTCACCATCCTCTGTTCTTAAAGATTGTCGATTTTTTCACTCTAGTTAATTTTGACAAGTGCAAGAAGTACTGTAAAAAATCGTTTTCAGTTTTTAAATTTAACTTTTGGTAGTGGTGATGAAGAAATAATAGTTTTGAGATGTGAAGTCATTCTGAAGACGAAGTGATAGTAGTAAAACAATGAATGCTTAGAAAAAATTATAGGCGTTGTTCTAGCATGTTTAATTGTTGTTGTTGTTATTTAGCCAACTGTCCTAAGACAGGTCTAAACCTCACAAGTGGTATCAACAAGGCACCACTTATTAGGCAACTAGGCCAGGAGATAATGGGGTAGGGTGGCCAGTTCCTTTCCCCTTCCATTGCATACATCGCCGATTAGCTACATATTACACTAACCAGACTTCAGATGCATACGAACAATTGTTCTTCCTCTGACATATCGACAAGTGAGATGTACTGCCTGATAATAGATGTACATATCAGCCAGAACCTCAATCAGAGGCTGTATGTTCAGCTGTGAACATTTTTGGTGTGATATGTAGTATCTCCATAAATATTTCTTTGTTATTGTAATTGAGATTGTTATTAGTAATGTGTTCTGCGTAATTTGATGTGATGTAGCTATGGTTCAGTTATTTCCGATGATGACACTACATCGGTGTCGAAACTGTACCGTTTGTCCATAAGAATATAATATATTACCTTTTTTAATAATATTAATTTTAACACTTTTACAGCTGCATAATAAAGTGTTAGTTGGGAGGCCGGAGGGAAAAAGACCTTTAGGGAGGCCGAGACGTAGATGGGAAGATAATATTAAAATATTATTAAATTATTAAATATTAATATATATTAATATAAATTAAATATTTAATTAATATTAAAATGGATTTGAGGGAGGTGGGATATGATGATAGAGAATGGATTAATCTTGCTCAGGATAGGGACCAATGGCGGGCTTATGTGAGGGCGGCAATGAACCTCCGGACTCCTTAGAAGCCAGTAAGTAAGTAAGGACACTTTTACAGCTGTAATTTTTAACAATTTTATTATATTTTTTATAATTTTAAATATTCGATCTTGTATTAAAACAACTTTACCTTGACATTAAAGTAATTTTATTGATCTGTCCGTTTCACCCTAGTGACATTATTCAATGTTTAAAATAGTGCGTGCGAAACAAATCTATTGAAACTCTTGTAATTAATACGTATAATTTAATAATTCGCATGACCCTATCATAAATCTCACTACCACGTAAAGAAATATCCATGTCTTGTCTAATAAACAATAACTTTAACCCTTGCTTTCTCAGTTTTTAATAAATGGCGCTTGGCCCACTATGGCTCTGAACCCTTCATATAATATATTATCTTTTTTAATAATATTATTTTTAACACTTTTACAGCTATAATTTTTAACAAAGTTTTATTATATTTTTTATAATTTTAAATATTCGATCTTGTATTAAAACAACTTTACCATGGCATGAAAATAATTTTATTGATCTGTCCGTTTCACCCTAGTGACGTTATTCAATGTTTAAAATAGTGCGTGCGAAACAATCTATTGAAACTCTTGTAATTAATACGTATAATTTAATAATTCGCATGACCCTATCATAAACCTCACAACCACGCAAAGAAATATCCATGTCTTGTCTAATAAACAATGTAGGCCATGATCAGACCAGATCAACAATGCTCTGTACGAGATTGTTTGTTGTTATGGAACAAATTCAACAGTTTCGGCCGCCATGTAAATTCAGAGTGTGAGAATGATTTAGCTTGAAGCAGGATAAGATATTTATCCTGTGGATACAAGAAATTCCTTGTTGTAACAGTTTGAGAACACTTCCCGTCCGTCCTTCCGTCCTGTTAGAAATTGTAAGTAGACACAAATTACTATTTTCATATTTATTTTATATTACGGAAAACGTAGATGAAAAGGACGACAACATTATGATTTTGTATTATAAATATTTGTTATTATAAAGTATAAGTATTTAGTTATTATAAATATTATGGAATTAATATGTTACGTTAATGTTATAAGAAATATTTTATACATATATCATGAAATCTGTTAGGCCTACATCATAATGTACAGGTTTCGTGATTTTCATGGCAATACACGTTTCCAACATCCCTGATATCGAAAAAGTGATTTTGGGTGAGTTATCCTAAACTGTTGGAGGGATTTGTTCATATCAGTATCCAAGAGATAATGATAGACATGAAAATAAACATATAATAATTTTCAGTAAACTCAAAAAATTAAAGTGTCTTTATTTGAAATCTAAATCACACAACAGCGATAATAATAATAATAATAATAATAATAATAATAATAATAATAATGTTTTATTTATGCTGGCAGAGTTAAGGCCATAAGGCCTTCTCTTCCACTCAACCAGCCTTAATCAATACAATACATATTTAAATTACGAATATTTACACTACACTTAAAAGGTTCTCCAGCAATATTCTTCAGTTAAGTTTTAACGACTAGCAGACTACATATTTATTTAAATTTAGATAAACCTATAAGGTAAAGTAGTAACTTAATTTATGAGCTAATTTAATTCAATCAATTATAATTAATTTGAGATTTGAGATAGCTAGTAAAATGATGAAAATTAATGTAATATAAGCTTACTATAACTATGTTACAGGTACAAAATATATATATATATATATAAATCTAAAATATATTTCTATAATGAGAATATTAATGTAATTGCCATTAGAGGTTTTGTAAATCTATTTAGAGAAATTAATGATAATAACAGGAATGTACAAATCTGGCTTTCAGGTAGTAGCTCCCTGTAAAGCAGGTTTGAATAATTTCAAGGAAAAATTGTTCCGGGGCCGGGTATCGATCCCGGGACCCTTCGCTTAGCGCGCGAACGCTCTTCCGACTGAGCTACCCTAGGAACTATACACGACACCGTCACAATTTTTCCTTTGTATCCACACGACTCAAATGAGCTGACAAGACGCCAGAACTCGACAGTTGTTAGTTTCATTATATGTAATAAATATTAATCAGCAATTAATTTGTTAAGTAAGAATTTAAAATGTAATTTTGACCTATCTATTTAATTAAACCAAACGTTTTCTATCACGTATAATAAACTGGTAAATGGGATAGATAATCTAATACAAACACAAAAACATTTGATTATGACAAATTAAACAGTCTGTCATACACAGAATTGAGGCGTTCAGAAGTCAACACGATTAACTCCTCTTCCAAAGATTTTTGAGATATTCAAGGTTAAAGTTGAATACACACAATTGATTCTGTGTTGTAGTCAAGAATAATATTGCATTCTGTGGGCTTTTTATTGAACTATGGTGTTAATCACTTTGATCACTGGTCAATTTAATACAATGCCAATTTAGAAACTCTGAAATAACCAAAATTGGAGTTAATCATGTTGACTTCTGAACGCCTCAATTATTAATAGGCCTACTTTTCTTGGCGATTTTTGCCAGGACAGGTAGTGAATGGTACCGGTGAGCACCTTATTGTTCAAGGATTAGCGTCCGTTTTCCAAAAACTATTTTTTCTCGTGAATTAGCCACTAAATCTACAGGCAAGCGGGCGTTACTGATCTCTGCAGGCAACATGTCCCGGCTGTGGGCAGAGGTTGCCTTGGTGCAGAGACCTCAGCTCGGATCTGAAAGTCTGAAATCGATTCTTGTAACGTAACAGACTAAAATTATCGTTAACGTATATTGAGAAATGAAAGTGTATGTTTTAATCACAGTGAAACTGTCCTCTAATGAGGATACACTTAAATCCCTGTCAATTCTGGCGCCAAAAGATTAAAAGTCACTGCCACATACAAAGATTGAACAATACTCAGACAGACAACACAACAAAAAGTAACCGCCAATGTATTTGTAAAAATAAAAAGTTTCTATTAAATCTTTTTGTCTGTTCAAAGATATACAATGGGCGACGTTAAACTTTCTGTCTCTAATTTACAACTTTCTGAGATATTTTACCAAATTTGTCAGTAGAATTTAATTTTTTTTATATCACATTGTTTTCATGAAGCTACGCCCTTAATAGGGTTTGTACATTCTATGTAGGACATTCAAAATAATTTTGTGGAAATCACATGTTCTTAGTGTATTATGGAGCCATGTTCATTTTCCAGATTGTTCATAATGTACGAGTAAATGTTTAAAATGAATGAAAGTATAACTATGGTTCAGGCAGAATTTAAATATATATGATAGTTGAAATGGATAAACATTCATGGACCTGTCCATTGTGCAACTCAAACCAAGAAATGGATTCGGAACACCTCAAAATCTGTGCTTCAGTGGCTGGTCATGATAATATCTTTGAAAAATATTGGAGTGCAAGAGGTCAAATGACTTTATTGTCAAACGCCTGGCATTAGAAAATAACAACAACAATAACATTCATGGACCAATTGGGCAACTTAGAATACAATTACGTATGTAGGCCTACTAATGGTTACTTACTTACTGGCTTTTAAGGAACCCGGAGGTTCATTGCCGCCCTCACATAAGCCCGCCATTGGTCCCTATCCTGAGCAAGATTAATCCATTCTCTATCATCATATCCCACCTACCTCAAATCCATTTCAATATTATCTTCCCATCTACGTCTCGGCCTCCCTAAAGGTCTTTTCCCCTCCGGCCTCCCAACTAACACTCTATATGTATTTCTGGATTCACCCATACGTGCTACATGCCCTGCCCATCTCAAACGTCTGGATTTTATGTTCCTAATTATGTCAGGTGAAGAATACAATGCGTGCAGTTGTGTTGTGTAACTTTCTCAATTCTCCTGTAACTTCATCCCTCTTAGCCTCAAATATTCTTCTAAGCACCTTATTCTCAAACATCCTTAACCTATGTTCCTCTCTCAAAGTGAGAGTCCAAGTTTCACAACCATAAAGAACAACCGGTAATATAACTGTTTTATAAATTCTAACTTTCAGATTTTTTGACAGCGGACTGGATGATAAAAGCTTCTCAACCGAATAATAACAGGCATTTCCCATATTTATTCTGTGTTTAATTTCCTCCCGAGTATCATTTATATTTGTTACTGTTGCTCCAAGATATTTGAACTTCTCTTCCTCTTCAAAAGATAAATTTCTAATTTTTATATTTCCATTTCGTACAATATTCTGGTCACGAGACATAATCATATACTTTGACTTTTCGGGATTTACTCCCAAACCTATCTCTTTACTTGCTTCCAGTAAAATTCCCGTGTTTTCCCTAATCGTTTGTGGACATTCTCCTAACATATTCACGTCATCCGCATAGACAAGAAGCTGATGTAACCAGTTCAATTCCAAGCCCTCTCTGTTATCCTGGACTTTCCTAATGGCATATGGTTAGACATTTTTAATACAATTTTAATTAAGATAATTTCAATTCTTGTATCGAATTTATTTTACCCAGGCATACGACTACCCAAAGCCAAACTATAAATGAATTTCAATTGCTTATGTGGAGTTTCTGTTTAAAAATGTACAAAATATGGACTATGTGGAAAGTTACGTTATTGAGAAAGTTTCGTAACACCATTGTTTGCCAACTTATCGCATGCTACACAGTTTGTCAGTTTTGCCGTGTCTTATTTTGCAGACCTTCAAGTAAAGCGCAGCTCGATGTGTGGACGCACTGAACTTGTCACACTGGTCGCAGCGAATGCGGCGATGCCTGGAGTGCCGTGTCCACGATGCGGCCGCCCTGTGTACGACGCGGAGATGCAGAGCGCTTTCGGGAGGAGGTGGCACTTGTTCTGTTTCTCCTGCTGTAAGTTAAATCTCTTCTTCTCTTAGCTGGT
This sequence comes from Periplaneta americana, assembly GCF_040183065.1. NCBI lineage: Eukaryota > Metazoa > Arthropoda > Insecta > Blattodea > Blattidae > Periplaneta > Periplaneta americana. The sequence continues at coordinate 14,638,082 of NC_091131.1, read as the reverse complement.
TGCATACTAAAATTGCATATATAGTACATATAATGGAACTAGAAGCCCGAGCACTATAAATGATGACCTCATTGTACATGGTGCATCTAATGGGTCGAGACTAAATTTCGACCAGTGTATGGGACCGGCGCTCACCCAGCATCGTGATGCACTTGGGGAGCTGCGATAGGTAGCGAAATCCGATTACGAAAGCCAACTATAACGACTGGGGGGACCATCGTGCTAACCACACGATACCTCCATTCTGGTTAGATGATCGTCCATCTCTGCTTCGGCATGTGGACGTAAGATCAGCAGCCGGCTGGTCGGTCAGGGTCCTTCATGGGCTGTCGTGCCTCGGATTATTATGAAATTGTTTAAATTTGAACAAAACATGATTTTTTTTTTATAAATACAAAATTTCACAATGATATCTGCGGTGCCTGGAAAAAGTGACATAAGTCGGTTTCCACAAACCTTTTTTGATAATTTATTGACAACTTACACTGGTTTATGTCGATTTGATTTTCTTCTTTATGAATTATTGTAATGGGAGAAATACTTATGTCTCTTTTTCCAAGCGAGCAGATGTTCCGTAAGTTGTCAATAAATTATCAAAAAAGGTTTGTGGAAACTGACTTGTGTCACTTCTCCCAGGCACTGCAGATATGAAAATCAGAAAAGTGTTCTGGCGCCGCTCGGCCTCGAAAAATAGTACCTTGACTCCACCAGGCCCGAAATACACCCTATTGTTCTGTGCGCAGTGAAGCAAACTTTTGAAGTAAAAATTACAATCGGGACTAGAAATAATCCTCTATATAAATAATGATTTCTCTGGAGAAACCATTTTTCTTCATGAACTAGTCTGTAACATTTGAAGAGAATGCAAGAATGATGGATGTCATTTGGAATACATTTTGCAGGAGAAGCAATTGAAAGTTTGAAATGCTTAGCGCTCAAAGCTTAACTGTGATTTTCCGATCATTACTGGACAATGCCTATCAGTGTTAATGCCATATAACTCTGTATGTACATTCTATATGTCTTAATCTATGCATTGGCAGTCTTGGTTCATTTACGATAAGAAAGTGACATCCATCATTCTTGCAGTGGACTCTTCATTTTGTTTTTCAGTTTATTATAATAAATACTAAGAAAAATTATGGAGAAAACGTATAGTTTTGGATTTGTAGTAAATGTTCATGTGTATTGTTGATTTGTAATAAATAGACCACGTAACTTTATGCACTCAAAACGTGAAAATATACATTCAACTATGCAGTAAAAACTGTTAAAACATGCGCTAGAAATTAAAATATATGCTGTAAAAATATACTTTAGAGGTTTATTTGGTTTATCAATATTATGACAAATGAAAATAATTTAAAGTAATAGGGTAAACTAGGGTCTGTTGGACAGTCGGGCATGTTGGACACTGCACTTTAACGTGTTACCTCGCCACTTAGTGGGCACCACATTCTGCTAGAAGTCAATGACGGAAGTAGCCCCACTCGTGGCTACTTCTGTCATTGACTTCTAGCTGAATGTGGTGCCCACTAAGTGGCGAGGTAACACGTTAAAGTACAGAGTGTCCAACATGCCCGACTGTCCAACAGACCCTAGTTTACCCTACTTAAGAATTTAGTTATAGTAACAACTTTCTAGTGTTAACATTAAAATTAAGTGTGAGGCCAAAATTGCTTTAGTTGACTGGTTTCGGCTTTACTGTTAGTCATCTTAGTTATTATAAGTTATAACTAAATTTATGTCGATATGTCGGCGGTTAAACTTGTAAGAATATCGATCATGTACTGATTCTTCGCTTGTGCAGTGAAACTTGTTGAAAATAAAATTTGCACTCCACATAACTTCATTGTCGCAGATGTTAAAATACATCAGTGCTGCCAACCCTACCGATTTTTCGGTAGATCTACCGAAATCACATACTATCTACCGAACTACCGAAACATTTTAATTTATACCGATTATTTTCCAACTTTCTTAATTTTAATCTTTATTACAGAACCAAAGTCAGATATGACTTAGAAAGTATTCTATACATAACATCGACAAAGCACATTCAACAATGAGTACAGTAAAAATTAAGCGAATGCGAAAGTGACAAGTTTCTTTAATTAATTGCCTTCTAACAATGGAAATATAAATCTCTGTCTTCGACTCTTCGATATTTCCCTTTCTCGCTCCTCATCAACAATGAACAACTGTTATTTTAAAAAGCAGATAAGCCAACTTTCTGTTTCTGTAGTCCAATAGTCGTTTTCATTCAGCCAGTCATAATCACATCTAGTGATGGGCGAAGTTGTTCTTTTCCCGGAACAGTTCCGACTGTTCCGGTTCCGAAAAAATACTATGTTCCAAATAACAGTTCCGAAATAACAGTCACCAGTGGTGATGAGTCGGAGTCGTTGAGTCGTTCAAACGAACGGTACAGTACCCTCCCTCTTCACCATAGACAAATAACACCATGCAGCTCACACTGGAGCACTCACAGGCATGACATAGTACACATTCTTATCTATAGATGGCACTGCAATGCACATTCGAATCGATTTTGGAAAATTGCTGTGCATGCGGACAGAACTCAAAAGCTTAATGTTAGTAATTACACAGCTGTTGACTACAAGGACAGAATACAACACTTTGTTTTCGTACATAAAGTTATAAAGACATGGTAGCCAAGTAAAAAAAAATAACATAACATTTAAAACATATGGTATGTAATTTCTGTTCTCTCTATTACATAATAAAAAAAAACAAATCATTAATTTTTAATTTTACTTTTCTTAATGCACAGTTATAATAATAATAATAATAATAATAATAATAATAATAAATATTACAATTTCATAAATAAAAAAGATATATATTGGCAGTACTGAAACCTGGAAACCCCGCAGTGGGTTAGTAAAATGTTGGAATCGCATCTTTACCAAAGTGTAATTTAAACTTCGCATTAAACCTCGCTCTCCAAATCAGTACTTATATGGGTAGTTTCCAACAAATAATGCTACAACATTTTTGTCGTTCTTTGATAACAGAGAAGATAGCACAAAAACTTGTGCTTGTCAGACTTAACCTCAACAAACGACATACAGACATTGTAACTAAACCACTCATTACCATTTACGACTTTAACCTTTGTATAGAATCAGCTGATCAATTAATTAATAATAGTATGCGTACTTTATGACTTTGTAGAATGTTTATAAAACAGAATTAGTCAACTAATGGTGAAATAAACCATAAAGCGGGAATCAATATTACAGATTATTGAATACTTACTATAACATTACAGATGATTGGCCAGTCTTACAAATGTTGATATTAAAGTTCGCGCCACCGCAAGGATTTCAATGTCCATGCGCCCCCCTCCAACCACGTGAGAGTTTCAAGTACAGTGTAACTGCAGCTGTCGTTGGTTCATCGGAACAAGCTCCGACGTTCCGACTGTTATCTCGGAGTCGGAACATACCTTGTGCAACGCGGTACTGCGAGCCCGCAACAGCTGGGCAAGTGAGCAGCTCGGAGTCGGAACACTGTTGTTTCGGAACAGGAGGTTCCGACCTACTGTTCATTTTTGCAACAGTTCCGAGGGAGTCGGAACATACCTTGTGCCACGCGGTACTGCGAGGCCGCAACAGTTGGCAAGTGAGCAGCTCGGAGTCGGAACACTGTTATTTCGGAACAGGAGGTTCCGACCTACTGTTCATTTTTGCAACAGTTCCGAGACCGGAACAGTTCCAAAATAACTGTTGTGTTATTTTTTACCCATCTCTAATCACATCACATTAGGTACTAAGAATTTCAGGTCAGGTGAAGGAAGTGCAAATCGGAATGGGTGACAGTGACTCGGATAGTAATTTTTCCCAAGCATCAGCTAGGCCTAGTAATTCGCGGAAGAAATTAAAGTGAAACGAGCGTTGAGCGACTTCCGCCGATTTTGGAATAGACACCGACGCACTTGAACTGCCAACATAGGAAACAAAAAATCACAGTCAATCGCTTTCACCTTCATCTTGACGGGATAATAAAAGCCTAAACTAACCTAACCTAAGTGCGTCGGTGTCTCCAAAATCGGCGGAAGTCGCTCAACGCTCGTTTATCCGAAATTAAAGAATGTCCAGTCCTATAAAGGAGAATGGGAAAATATTCCTGATTTTAAGGGGTGGTTAAAACCAAGTAGAAGGGGGAAATATATGGCTATTGCAAATGTTGTGATAAAGACATCAAAATAGATTCCGGTAAAGATGCCCTTATGAAACACAGTGCATCAAAAGCTCATCAGGAATTGCAAAAGCGACTGTTTCAATTTCAAAATAAGTAAAACACTGATTAATAAAATGTTAAAAAGTGAATTGTATCTGTATGGTTCAAAGAAAAAGGACAGTGATGTTGAAAGCAATTGATTTGAACGAATTCAGAACAAAATAATATATTGATAACAATATTGTGTTATTTGTAGCAATAACACTTCGATTTTAGTATTAATTAAAGGGAAGCTATATTTATTATTACTTACTATGGTACCAAATACAATAGAGATTTTATAAATAAAAAATACAAATAATTTTTATAGCATCACTTGTGACATGAGCTTGCATTCAATTTTGACGTTACAAAATACCGATTTTCCTTCCAATCTACCGATATTTTCTCCCTCGTCTCCCGAAATTTCTTCCTTACAGGTTGGCAGCGCTGAAATACATTCAGTTTTGTTTCTATGAAATCAGAGTACCCAAGCAGCATTGTCGTTGCAGCAATTCCATGATCTCTACAATACGTGACTTTTTTTTTCCTTGCTGTTATTTACACCCGTAAATAATAATATCGCGAGTTAATCTGTGTGAAACCCGAAGGCCTGTGAACTATTATTAAGACTGGTTCTATTGTTGTGGACTAGATGGCGTCTGCAGATATGTATTACTGATTTGTTACGAAATATGATTTCGGTGATGAATGAAGTCGGTGATATTCAGGGATGTTTTGACCCGAATTTCCTGGCATTTGCCTTACGGTTGAGGGAAAACCCTGAAAAACCTCAGCCAGGAAATTCAATCCGACCGGGAATCGAACCCGGGCCCTCTGCGTAAGAGACCAGCATGCTGGCTCCTACACCACAGAGGTGGTCTTGTGACTTTAATGTCGCAGGTATCTAAATACATTCATTTTTGGTTCTACGAAATCAGAGTAAACGTCTGAATGACATCTAGGCGACGAGTATTTTTGCCCTGGCTCCTAAAACATCACAATTACACGGCTAAAGTGGAAAACGATTCGACTTAAAAAAAAAACAGGCAGAAGTATCCATTGTCGTCACAGTAATTTCACGTCCTCAACATTAATTAACTAATTATTGGTTTTATTTATCATATAATTTTTATATTTCTTGGAAATTGATCTTATTCACATCAGAGATACATTTTGAAATTAAATAATAAATCGGAAAAAACGAGGGAAGATCCTAACATATGAAGAGTTCGCGGGAAAAACGATGAATGTCACATTTCTGTTAAGGATTAGATAATGATCTAATTGAGTCTATAACTGCAAGATGTAGTGCTGTTTCTATAGAAAATAAAGGAAAGGATTACTGTATTCGTGGTGATAATTCTCCTCTTTACCGTGTTTCATAAGAACAACATTAAATTTCGTAGTGATCCATTGAATTAGATAATGACATTAACCTTAACAAAACTGTGACATTCATCGTTTTTCCCGCGAACTCTTCATATGCATAAATATGCAAAATAATAAATACAGTATAATTATATCCGTTTGAGGTGACACTGTACTGAAATTACTAACTTCCATGTTTTTAAAGCTAAATTCACATAACTTTTATCACTGATGTATCTGACTAATACTAACACATGTACAAAGTTTCATCCCTCTATGTTAAGTGGTTTGCATTTTATTAATACCTTAATAAAATATTGTATCGCCTTATATAAAAAGTCCCTTGCGCCACAATTTACATTATTCTTAACTGATATTCTCTTACATGATTATTTATATACATTGGGACAAACATTAGTATTGGATTTTTCTGTATAGTGAATCAGTAAATTACTAGGATTTTTTTACGATTATTAATACTTTCATTTTTTATTTTTTATAACAAAAGAGTATAGTAATATAATTATTAATTTTACAGCAAAAACCTATATTAGTAAGTTTTGATCCCACGTATATAAGGAACCACATAAGTGAATATTAGTTAATATAAATTATGGTGCAAGCCGCTAGGGACTTTTTATACATGAAGCGATTCAATATTTTAATGAAATACTAATAAAATGCAAACCACTTATCATAGACGGATGAAATTTTGTACAGTTGTCATTATTAACCAAATTTACCACTGATCCCATGACTAAATGTGGAAATGCGTGTTATTATTCGGTTGAGAAGCTCTTATCATCCAGTCTGCTGTCCAAAAATCTGAAAGTTAAAATTTATAATTCAGTTATATTACCTGTTCTTCTGTATGGTTGTGAAGCTTGGACTCTCACTCTGAGAGAGGAACATAGGTTAAGGGTGTTTGAGGATAAGGTGCGTAGGAAAATATTTGGGCCTAAGCGGGATGAAGTTACAGGAGAATGGAGAAAGTTACACAATACAGAACTGCACGCATTGTATTCTTCACCTGACATAATTAGGAACTTAAAATCCAGACGTTTGAGATGGGCAGGGCATGTAGCACGTATGGGCGAACCCAGAAATGCAGACCGGAGGGAAAAAGACCTTTAGGGAGGCCGAGACGTAGATGGGAGGATAATATTAAAATGGATTTGAGGGAGATGGGGTATGATGATAGAGACTGGATTAATCTTGCACAGGATAGGGACCGATGGCGGTCTTATGTGAGGGCGGCAATGAACCTTCGGGTTCCTTAAAAGCCATTTGTAAGTAAGTATGTACCACTGATCCCAATCTGAGCATATGGTGTTGTTGTTGTTTTCTGATGCCAGGCGTTTGACAATAAAGTCATTTGACCTCTTGCACTCCAATATTTTTCAAAGATATTATCATGGTCAGCCACTGAAGCACAGATTTTGAGGTGTTCCGAATCCATTTCTTGGTTTGAGTTGCACAATGGGCAGTTAGGGGTCTGATATATTCCAATTCTATGCAGGTGTTTGGCCAAACAATCATGGCCTGTTGCCAATCTAAATGCAGCTACAGACGATTTTCGTGGTAAATCGGGAATTAACTGTGGATTATGATGCAGAGAGTTCCATTTTTTCTCTTGGGATTCAGTTATCAAATTTTGTTTGTTGAAGTCTAAGTATGTAGATTTAATAAATCTCTTCACAGAGTAATACGTAGATTTAGTAACAGGTCTGTAAGTAGCAGTGCTGCCCTGCTTTGCTAAAGCATCCGCATTCTCGTTTCCCAGGATTCCACAGTGGGATGGTATCCATTGGAATACAATTCTTTTATTAAGTGATATTTGATCATATGTAAGGTTCACCGTCGAAATATGCATTTACGAAAAATGAAAGTAAAAATTATGATCGGAAAAAAATCCACTTTTAGTTTTTAATATTTCAAATCTATTAAAATATGCGACTGCATGAAGTTCCGTGGTCTAGCAAAAAAGACTAATAAAATTCATATTTAGTAAATTTGTTATATTTCATGTGCATAATTCATGATAAATTGACTCTTAGGTGCAATATATGGACAAGCTCTGTCTGATAACTATCAGATGATAACTATCTTGTACATAAGAAGCAGTTGCACACAGATGACATGTCTACAGCCATTTTTTTCGTGAACATGTATTTCCGGTGAACTTCAGAAATAGATGTTTTTCAGCGTCAGAGTACTTTCTTCCAAAGTGTAAATCTAGTTATCCTGCACTTGTTGCAACATCATACATTAAGGTCTTGTATTGCAGACAATTGCCGCAGACTGCTTGACATCAGCGAAGCGACGCCCTCCAACAGGGAGCTGTACTGCCGCCCTTGCTCCAGTTCCCTGCTCAACACGTGCCGGGACGTCGTTTTGTTACATCGCCCTGATCCAACGAAAGACGCCCCAGAGGTTCGTGAATCTCATACAAAATTCAGAACATGAGGTTGTCTTTGCAGAAAGGAATAAACACTACTTAATATTCTGGGGCCCCGTCAGCCGCACGGCTGGAATGTCCGACTTACACGCAGAAGACTCGGGTTCAAATCCTGACGACTTCATGTCAAAGTGGGGTTTGTTAGTAACAGACTTTCCACCACTATTGCTATCAGATGTACAGCTACTGTGATGTGTCCACGGACCTGATGTTACATTTTTCATGAGACATGCCTATTAGTGAAGACTTGTGATACTACCAACTGTGGTGGGAGGGTGTCTTATCACTAAGCATAGTTCATGAAGTATGCAGGTAGGCCTACACATCTCGTTATTAAAAAACAAAGACAGTTGTAATTCACTAGTAATAAATAACTTAGATATTGAAATTCAGCATACCGTTAGTTATGAATTTGTAGTAGAATGTAGTTAACATGTATGTATGTATTTATTCACACTGCAGTGGGTATATACCCGGTGGCAGTGGTAACTAATTACACTCAATAATGACAATAATGAACTTATTAATTAAAAATACAATTAATAATACTAATAATTAATACTAACAATAAATAATAATAATAATAATAATAATAACAACAAAAACAACAACAACAACAACAGGGAATATACTAAATTAAATGAAACGATCACTTAAAATAACATTTGAAATAAATCTAATTTGTATCTTAAAACTAAGATCGAACTAAAACCCGCGAGTATGATATGTTCATATCTGCACAAGTACCTTTCAAATTACACTCATTTCGCTGTCAACTCACTCACTGCAATGGAACTACGACACATTTCACTGATTCTATCCTGATTTCACTAACACTTCAAAAACATTTCACTGTTCAAATACTTTGCACTGCCACTATAAACTATAAAGCTTCACTGACAGGAACACGTTTCACTTACACAGCACACTTCACTGACACGACATACTTCTTCACTGATACAACACACTTCACTGACACAACATAATTCTTCACTGATACAACACTTCAATAACAACATATCATTTACACCCTTTAAATACTGTGTATAATTACCGTCTATTAGTAAGGTCCTTAAGCCTATTTTTATATACATTTTTGGTTGTTGGTAAAGCCTTTAGTAAGTCTGCAGGTAAAGCATTCCAGTCCCTGATAGTACGATAACATTTCGTAAAGATAGCTACAAAATTACAGAAGTTGAAATTTCAGTCCTATCTCCCCTTAAACCAGAAATGAGGAACCGTTGCTTGGCGAGAGATGTGCATTATTTTAATATTTTACAAAAATGAGCAACCGTCTCTTAGCAACAGAACTGGATTACTTAGGCCCGGTTGCAGAAACGCAAATCAAATCAGTCCCTGATCGCCAGTCAGTTGATGTCTGATTTATTTGATTGTTCATTGCGTTGCACAAACGTGAATCTCCAATCAACTTGTTTCAATTTACTAATTGCTAATTTGAGAGAGAAATGCATTTGACAACAGCGCTATTTAGCAACCACAGCCAATTAGTTGCTCTTTAAAAGTCGCGAAACGAAGGCATCAAGTAGGCGGTGACTAGGAAAACAAGTGAATGCTCTGCTGTTTTGTTGCTTTTTATAGAAAGGAAACAGGCGGATTCTATTTGTATATAGACTACAATATAGTGAAATAAATGAAGCAAACAAAAAAACGTGGGAGGAGGCCTTCTGTTGTGGGATTTGCTAGGGGAGTCGACAAGAAATTGGAACATGCATAGCCTCCATAGCCCAAAAGAATTCCATTTCCCATCTCTCTGTTTACAAATGGAGCTCGTAACCTACTCATTAAAAATATTGTGTTATGAATTTCAATGATGGTGTAGGCTATTAATCGATGGCTTAGTGCACACATGTGCTAAGTGCTAATTTCTTAATTTTGAGGAAAACAAGTTTCAATTTTCAATACTTAATTACACTTCAATTAACATCTATTCTTAGAAAGTAAACATAACATAGGAAAATCTTATTATTCACTTCCCACATTTGTGCACAGTAAAGATACACCTCACAGGACTTCGATTTTGTACTTAACTCAATTTTACCGGAAAATGTACTTAACACATGTGTGCACTAAACCATCGATATTGCCTGTACATTCACAGAAAATAAACCTTTTCTATTTCGATAAAGTTCGGCATCATTTCAACCAGGTGATTGGATGGGGATGTGAGCAGTCTATATAACCAATTACTCTTGGAAATCCTGATATGGCTGAAAATTCTCTCTGGATTTCAAATCGTTCCCTCTCTGAGGTTCGGGGCTTTATGAGATCCTGCGATAACACAGCAATTTCATACGTAACATTCCTAACTACTCGGCAAATAGTTGATTTGTGGACTCCAACAAGATCACCCAAGACTGCCTGAAAAATTCCAACAGCATAAAATCTCAGCGTTATTAGAACTTGGTTCATAGAAGAAAGTAGAAGGTTTCGATTTGTCTGTCTGCATATAGACTATTTGTTTCAATTTTTGAAAGTAACAAAACACACGTATCCTTACTTAACCTAAATCTTTGCTCAAATTCTCAGAACAATTCTGGTTTGTCACGGAAATGCCTTCTTCTTAATAATATTTTTTCATTCTAAAATTTCTTCATCAGAAGAATCCGTTATGTAGAAAACAATATTGCTACGCTATAACTATTTACTATATAAATTGCAGTAGCTGCATTATAAAGAGAACAACATAAATACTTGATCAATGATCAGTCATTTAACCAGCAAAAATCTGTTGATCAAATCTGATGGAAGACTGATCTCCGATCAAATACTGATTGTTCTTTTTGCAACAGAAATAGAACTGATGGTCAATCAAACCCTCCTTGCTCGCTAATCATATTTGATCGGTGTTTCTGCAACCGAGCCTTAATGTTTTACAAAAAAAAAAAAAAAAAATTGTTCAACAGGGGACTAGATTGCCAAGACGAATTTCCAAAGTGTGATTGTCGTAACAGGACAAATTTTATTCTGGTACAAATATACGAATTTGTGTGTACGAATTGTCGGGATCACGAGTCATCAATCGCGACACAGTGAAATTGTTTCAATGAATGTGAACTTTTGAGTGAAGGGCAATTCTACTTGCAGGATTCTCCAGCAGTAGGCGTCAGCAGCGCGTCGGCTCTGCAGACACCCACACACAGCCTGAGACCCGCCGCTAGCCCCACTGCCATCACCGCCTGGTACAACCGCCAGCACCCGTCCAGGTACTCGGACGTGGGAGGCCTGTCCTGCCGCAGCGACGAAGAACTCTCCAGGCCTCCGCGTCCCTACGAGTACGAAAGTCTCGGGCTGTCCTCGGATCGCCCCTACGAGGATGACGACCGGCTGGACGTCTACTTCCGCGGAGACTGTGGCGAGGACGTCAGTCTCACGAAATCCAAGAGCCCTTGCTTCGGCGGGGGCGTGACCTGCAGGAGATGCGGTGAGTCCAGCTTTGTACCCTGCGAAAAGAATGCAGACCACAAGGTGTTAGAATAGCGAGAATGGATTAAATACTTACTTACTTACTTACTGGCTTTTAAGGAACCCGGAGGTTCATTGCCGCCCTCACATAAGCCCGCCATTGATCCCTATCCTGAGCAAGATTAATCCAGTCCCTACCATCATATCCTTCCTCCCTCAAATCCATTTTAATATTATCTTCCCATCTACGTCTCGGCCTCCCCAAAAGGTCTTTTTCCCTCCGGCCTCCCAACTAACACTCTATATGCATTTCTGGATTCCCCATACGTGCTACATGTCCTGCCCATCTCAAACGTCTGGATTTTATGTTCCTAATTATGTCAGGTGAAGAATACAATGCGTGCAGTTCTGCGTTGTGTAACTTTCTCCATTCTCCTGTAACTTCATCCCTCTTAGCCCCAAATATTTTCCTAAGAACCTTATTCTCAGACACCCTGAACCTATGTTCCTCTCTCAGAGTGAGAGTCCAAGTTTCACAACCATAAAGAACAACCGGTAATATAACTGTTTTATAAATTCCAACTTTCAGATTTTTTGACAGCAGACTAGATCACAAAAGCTTCTCAACCGAATAATAACAGGCATTTCCCATATTTATTCCTTGTTTAATTTCCTCCCGAGTGTCATTTATATTTGTTACTGTTGCTCCAATATATTTGAATTTTTCCACCTCTTCGAAGGAAAAATCTCAAACTTTTATAGTTCCATTTCGTACAATATTCTGGTCACGAGACATAATCATATACTTTGTCTTTTCAGGATTTACTTCCAACCCTATCGCTTTACTTGCTTCAAGTAGAATTTCCGTGTTTTCCCTAATCGTTTGTGGATTTTCTGCTAACATATTCACGTCATCCGCATAGACAAGAAGCTGATGTAACCCGTTCAATTCCAAACACTCTGAGTTATCCTGAATTTTCCTAATGGCATATTATAGAGCGAAGTTAAAAAGTAGAGGTGATAGTGCATCTCCCTGGTTTAGCCCGCAGTGAATTGGAAACGCATCAGATAGAAACTGGCCTATAAATGGATTAGATTAGTTCTCGAATTTGACTTCTGGGTAAAATGCATTAATTGGCTATGTATGATTGTTCTAATACATTTTATGGTATACATGTTTCAATTTTCCTTCTCATCACAGACTTACTGTCAGTAATCTCTATACATTTTTCTTAGGTTCTCTCTGGATTTTCTATGGGCTGCCAGGCACAGAGTGTTCTCAGAGGGACAACAATTTCTTTGTTTTTCCTTTAATGTAGGCGTCTGTAAACAGGATGAATTCTTCGGTCAGCTAATGAAGGAAAACAAATGCACTCTGTAGGCTATATTAAAGTTTGTTTCAACGTTACAAATTTAATTCCACTGACAATCCATTTTTCAGCTTATCTTTCCTCCATCGTTTCATATATTCCACTCCAAAAATAACAGATATACTGGTATAAGAAGTGATTATGGATGTAGGTGGTCATAGGGTTGGAAGTAAATCCCGAAAAGACAAAGTATATGATTATGTCTCGTGACCAGAATATTGTACGAAATGGAAATATAAAAATTGGAGATTTATCCTTCGAAGAGGTGGAAAAATTCAAACATCTGGGAGCAACAGTAACAAATATAAATGGCACTGGGGAGTAAATTAAACGGAGAATAAATATGGGAAATGCGTGTTATTATTCTTCAGAAGCTTTTGTGATCTAGTCTGCTGTCAAAAATCTTAATGTTAGAATTTATAAAACAGTTATATTACCGGTTGTTCTGTATGGTTGTGAAACTTGGAGTCTCACTTGGAGAGAGGTACAGAGATTAATAGTGTTTGAGAATAAGGTTCTTAGGAAAATATTTGGGGCTAAGAGGGATGAAGTTACAGGAGGATGGAGAAAGTTACACAACGCAGAACTGCACGCATTGTGTTCTTCACCTGACATAATTAGGAACATTAAATCCAAACGTTTGAGATGGGCAGGGCATGTAGCACGTATGAACGAATCCAGAAATGCATATAGAATGCTAGTTGGGAGGCCGGAGGTAAAATACCTTTGGGGAGGCCGAGACGTAGATGGGAGGATAATATTAAAATGGATTTGAGGGAGGTGGGATATGATGGTAGAGACTGGATTAATCTTGCTCAGGATAGGGACCAATGGCGGGCTTATGTGAGGGCGGCAATGAACCTCCGGGTTCCTTAAAAGCCAGTAAGTAAGTAAGTCTATATATACTTATTGTTAGGGATTTCTTGAGCCATCTCTGTATCATCTTCAGGGCAATAATCCACTCATACGAGTTCGCTCACCTCATTCTTTCCTGTGGGGTGTTGTAAGCATTAATTTAATTTTGGTCCTAGGCTACTATATTGTTAACGTGACGATTGGACTTGCAGGCAGAAAAGTGTACCACGCCGAGATGGTCCTAGCCTCCGGAGCCGCCTTCCATACGGTGTGCTTCTCCTGTAGCGCATGTCGGAAGCCTTTGGACACGATCAACATCTTCGAGAGCCATGGGGAAATATACTGCAAGCGTGAGTGACCACTACTATTAGTAGGCTTATTTCTATTATTCTTGGATTAATCTCTGGCAGTTATTTTAAGTTGATATAAGAATTCAGAGTCACGTAGTTTACTTTGCAAAAGAATACGAATGTTATTAAGAAGAGTGAACCTTGTCAATCTCCTACTGACTGCCAAGAAGTTTGAGTGTATATTCTTTAGTACGAAAACGCAGACTGCTATCCATAACAGTCAATCTTCTTAATTTATCCAGCTGTTTGCCGACAACATAAAGTCCACTGTAGTCCATTCAGTTGTTGTTTTTCACGAGAAATGAGGGGTATTTTGATCGGTGTTCATTATAGATGCCTGTTGCTAGTAGCCAGAGTTGGGGTGTAGTCAATATTATACTGCAGGGCTGTGTCTTCTGCAACCAGTACTGATGATTTTAATTTACTTCTTTTGTGGTTTATGGATGGACAGTATAGAAGAATGTGTTCCAGATCTTCATCATGATTATTACACCACAGACAAGTAGGATTTTCAGAAATGTGAAATCATTGTAGGTACAATTGAGTGACAATGAGACCTGTTCTGGCTCTTGTTAAAAATGTGTGAACATGTCTGGGCAAGTTTTTGTACATTTCCAGGTCATTTGGTTTCTTTTGTACAGACTGTAACATTTTTCCTTTGTCAGAAGAGAGCCAATTGTTGATCCATAGGTTTGTAAAATGAGACTTTACTGAAGCAAAAACACTGGATAGAGATATCACTTGAAGAGGTCTTGGTTGCAAATATGTTGCCTGTTTTGCAATAATAAACAGTGAAAAATATAGTGGGACTGCGTTGGTGGTAATCCACGAGAGGGCTATCCATAACAAGAAATTAACACTTTTTGCGTGGAATTTCTAATTCAAGGAGAAGGTTATTTTACTTGCTCTGAATCTGGAACTTTATCGTCCCAATCCAACTTTCCTCTGGAAGGAAACCTTGCCAAATACTATTACCGTGCTTAAAAATTATCCTATCTCGGAAGGGATTGAACCGCGAATCTAGGATCCATGCTGACCATCTGAGCATTGGGGATGACACATCATTATGTATAATGTAGGCCTATTTCAAATGGTTTTCCTTCTGCACTAACTCATAACTCTACATAGAAAACACTGACACACACGAAGACACAGCTCAATATGTTGTTCTTAACCAATGCTGAGTTCTTGCCCTGCAGATTGATCAGCCTAATGCACTTTCAAGACAACTTTTATCACTTCAGAATATGTATGGTAAGACTTTCCTGTGTTAAATTTCAACGTACCTCATTAACATGTTTCGACCTATTTATGGGTCATCTTCAGAACTGGTCGTTGTTGGTCTTGGCGCCACTTGTTCTGTTTCGAAAAACAAACAGTAATAATGAACAACATAGACATAGTGAATAAAATAAAAGACAAACATATCCTACACAATACAACATTAACAACTTTCGACAACGAAGAGCTAAACACAATCAAATACATAGCATAAGAAAACGGATACAACCCTAACATAATAGACAACATAATACGTAAGACAAAACATAATCACAAAAACATAAGAATACAACACAAACACAAGAACACAAAAAATACATTACAATAACATACGAAAACAAAAACACACACAAAATTGCAACCTCATTCAAGAAATTAAATTACAACATCGCATACAGAACAAATAACGCTCTACAAAAACATCTCAACACACAAACAACACAAAGAAACAAATACAACCACACAGGCATATACAAACTCAAATGTAACACCTGCAACAACTTCTACATAGGACAGACAGGCAGATCAATTCAAACACGTTACAAAGAACACATCACAGCCATAACAAAATTACAAAACACCTCCACATATGCAGAACACAACACAAATGCTAACCACACCCATAGAGACATCAACACAGACATGGAAATACTACACATCCAACCAAAAAGCCAGAAATTAAACACACTAGAACAATATGAAATATACAGACACACAAAAACACACTCCAACGAAATTCTCAACACACAACTCAACTTCAAAACACACACACGCTTTGACTCTACACTATACCACAGGAACACACCCTCACAGGAAACAGAACAAGAGACGCCAAGACCAACAACGACCAGTTCTGAAGATGACCCATAAATAGGTTGAAACATGTAAACGAGGTACGTTGAAATTTAACACAGGAAAGTCTTACCATACATATTCCGAAGTGATACAGTGTTAAAAGTTGTGTAATCAAGATGTATCACTTTTATCAATTTCACTATGCTGCCATCTAGCGACTAGACTACAAAAGAAGTCACGTTATAACCCTGATCATCCATCCATCAATGGAATTGCATGAAATAATAGCTTATAACAGTACTTCCATCTGGCGGTCGTTAAAAAAATAATTTTCGACAGTGGTGATCCAGGTGGTAGTTCTGTTTTATATGTTGCCATTTTATAACATGGGATTGGCTAATCTCATATAAATGTGTTCAAGGATTCTTGGCAACAAAGGCATTAACTATATTGCTCACCAATATAGGAGAGCACAGCTCAGTATTCTTGTTCAACAACTCGAAGGCGTCGCCCTCAATGTAACCCTTCAAGAGTTCGGCAAGTTGGGCATTTATTAGACTGATAGATGCCTAGTCCTGAAGAAGTTAGCCAAACAATCTTGTCTAATCTTCAGTCTGAACTTCGCGACTGCTTCCTTTCTGTGCTTTTCTTGTTAGCTTCCAAAAATTCATGGAAGTTTTTCCTTCTTTTCTTTTGATAGCTCGGAAATTTCTTTATTATGCAATTCGGTAGTTTTGTGGCATACTTTTTTATATCTGGAGTTAGAGGTTTTTCGTTTGTGTGAATTTTGGTTCCTTTCTTGACAAACATACGAGCTATTTCATTTTCTCTCAAGCCAACATGTGATGGGACCCATTGAAAATTAATATTTTTTAGTACTTTTAGATGTTTGAGAGCCTGTCATTGCAGCTGAAATTCAGATCCAACATTCGAAGTATCACACTTGTTTCTTCTCTTCGAAATATAGGTCAGCTGTGTATTTATTCGTTAGTGGTGTGTATTGCCGAGAACAGAGTCAAGAGTAGACTTCCCTGCTTGCAGGTTGCCACAGCAAAATGTTCGGTCCGTCTGGATACGGATTCGGGGCTGGTGCCGGCGTGCTGCAGACCATGTGACGTGTTCGTGTTGTGTCCTGTCTCGTCTTTACATCATACCACGCAGCGATGGGTGAGTGACAAACGCTTTCTCTAACTTTATAATTTTGCATACAAAATAATTTTTTTCCTACAGCACGGATTTGCTACTTGCGGCGCTCAGGAACTCTTTCGCACCGATAGAAATTTGCTTTTGATCCAAAGGAGGGAGAAAGCAATGGTGAATTGTTTAGAAGAAGTGTTTCCATTGCTGATGATGAAAAAGTATTCTAAATATGTATAAGGCAAACGCAAATCAGAAACAATTATGTGCGACAAAAGCTTCTTGAACTGCTGGTAGTGTTTAACCAGGGGCTTTAACTAATGAAGCAACGTGTATCATCATGAAAGTCCGTCAGTACGCCGCTTTGAGGCCGGAGTGTTGCTGTGTTTCGATGGGAATTGTGGGAAAAAATGTTTACAACTTGCTATGGGAATTATGGAAAAAACTTATTATTAAGTGTTGAAATCTAGAAATTTTAAACAGATATTATAAATATCTGTTATTTATAGAATTTACCTGTTTTATAACATTGATCTTTTTGTAAAATAGCCGATTTGTAAACTAAGCCGAGCCACTTTTGTTCAGCTTGTCAGTGATTGGATGTTGCCGATCCTGTTATGTTTGAATATTAAAGACGCAGGCCATTGATGTGAATAGATCGGATAGCAGAGGGAATGCGTTGTCAATAGTTCTCAGTTTAGTGCTAATCATTATGTTCATATGCATATGTTAAAACAAAAAATTATCTGTGGTACGCATAATTATGTTTAAACAATTCATTTATGCTGTTAAATCATTCTCCGTTCTGCCTTTGGATGATGATAATGATAATGATAATGATGATGATGATGATAATAATAATAATAATAATAATAATAATAATAATAATAATAATAATAATAATAATGCCAGCGAAATGAGTCCATGATCCAGCTCCGAAAGTTACCTAGCATTTGCTTTTGATGAGTTCAGGGAAAACTCTCTTCAATTTATTTTATTTTATTGGTTATTTTACGACGCTTTATCAACTGCTTTGGTTATCTAATATCTGAGTGAGATGAAGGTGATAATGCCAGCGAAATAAGTCCATGATCCAGCGCCGAAAGTTACCCAGCATTTCCTTTTAATGATTTGAGGGAAAACCAGAAAAAAAAAAACCTTCAATTTATTTTATCTTATTGGTTATTTTATGACGATTTATCAACTGCTTAAATCTAACATCTGAGTGAGATGAAGGTGATAATTCCAGCGATATGAGTCCAGGGTCCAGTGCCGAAAGTTACCAAGCATTTGCTTTTAATGAGTTGAGGGAAAACCCCGAATAAACCTTCAATTTATTTTATTTTATTGGTTATTTTATGACGATTTATCAACTGATTGGTAATCTAACATCTGAGTGAGATTAAGGTGATAATTCCAGCGAAATGAGTCCAGGGTCCTGCGTCGAAAGTTACCCAGCATTTGCTCTTAATGGGTTGAGGGAAAATCCCGCAAAATAAACGTCAACCTGATAACTTGTGCCAACCAGGATTTGAACCCGTGCCGGCCCGTTCTACGGTCATACACGCTAATCGTTACTTCACAATAATAATAATAATAATAATAATAATAATAATAATAATTTTTTCTCTGCCTATAAGCAAGACGACGGCACATGGACAAGGTTTGTGTAGCCTGGGATCATTACGAATTTTGCTAATAGTTGAGAATTTGCAAGCATTATGAATTGCTTTGAGTTACATTTTTAGTTTTCCCAAGAACTTATCGCATCGTCATCAATGCTATCTGACTGGTGCTTCCCTCTATGATGCACCGCAGATGTCCTAGTACAAGTATCCGTTACAACGTGGCGCTGTAGTGTAATACCACGGCACGACGTCTGGGGCCTGTTTCTCAAAACTCACGGACTAGTAATACTAGTCTGTACAGTAGTAATAATAGTTTGTTTTACAAGTCTGTGTTTCTAGAAACTACAAGGGTAAAGTAGTAGTTACCAGTTCACAGACTAGTAATATTGGTCGATTTCACCAGTTCCTAAGAGATTCTGTTTCTCAAAATGCTAATCTAGTTGATTATACTGGTATTCAACAGGAATATTCCTACAAGACTCTAAGGACTGGTGGTTTCTATATTATTAGTTACCAGTGACAACCTTTCTCAGATAATCAAAACAAAATATTGTAGTTATTTTTTTAATATATGTGGTTTAGTGATTCCGATTGAAGTAGTGAAGAAGTTGTTGTGAGAAGAGGTAAAACTATATCGACAAGGAACAATTATTATTCCTTTACGGGAGCATTGTTTAAACATAATGAACGGTTTAAATAAAGTGCTGAAAAGCTTGGAGAGTTGTTAAATTTAGTGGGACCTGCCATAACAAGACAAACAAATAGAAGTCATGCATTATGAGGAAAGCTTCAAATACAAATTGCTCTACAAATCGGGGTGTTGATTATTTTCCAATGCCATCTGGATTTTCTGCCCTAGACCAGCAACACATGCAATTTTTTTTTCCTAATAATCTGATACCAATTCATCAACTGCAGTAATTTTTGCTGGCTTTCCTCCTCCACTGCCAGTTCTTCTGACATTGTCAACTTTAGCCTACAAATTAAATACAAAACGACACTAATTTACGAATAGATCAAAAGTAAAACTGAAAAAAAAAATTAGCTAATTTTTCAAGTCATAAATGGCATTCAAGGCGCCAGTAGACCCACTAGCTACATAATGTGTTCATATTATGATACTGTGAACTTGCTTTCTTAATGTTGGGCCAGTAAGTGTCCCTAACGTATGCATAATCTTTGTTCTGAGGTATCAGTTCCATAGCCTCACATATTATAAATTTTTTTGTCCATTCGTTTACTTTATAATTTTTTGTTATTACATATGCTTGAAAAACACCGAATGATATATCCTTTGATTCATTAATCATATTGAGTATAGTTAATTTGCTTTCAATTGTTGGAATTTCAAGAGAAGAGAGAAGTAAGAACCGAAACACAAACAACTTAGCCTTCTAACCTCAAATAACAATACCTACCAATGGCTATAAACAAATGAACTCAATGAACTGACTAGTGAAAGAGATCATGTGACTAGTGAAAAATTGTCACAAGTTACTAGACTGGTAAAATAGTTTGAGAAACAGAATCTACTAGAGCTGGTGAAATATACTCTGGTAACTAGTAACTGGTGAACTATTGAACTAGTATTTTTGAGAAACAGGCCCCTGATATACAAATTCATTTTGCGTTGCGGCTTGAAAATTTGCAAAAGATGTTAGAATAAGCAACAAATAAGAAGCGGATACTTTTCTCCAGATAATAGACATGCAAATTTTAACATTTGTAAAAGTATATACTGTAGACTACAATCGCTGCACCAACATGTAAGAAACTTATTGCGAACTAAAATAAAACAAATATTGTACACAAGTTGCAGTGCCGTTCCGACCATTCATACCTGTGGCAATTATTCCTCTCAGAATAACATTTGTCCCGTGACGACTAGACATATTTTAGAGATTCGCAGTCTCGAAGCACGAACCCCACTCGTTAACTCCTACAAGACTCCGATGGTTCCTGTAGTAGTATTACTGTTTCTAGGTTTTATTTCATTTGCTCTGTTATAGAAATGAAATTATTTACTGTTTAACTAAATAAGAAAATTAACTATCGCTTTCTGAACTGCGATCTTCATAATTCCAACACATTTAGGACCTCACACACTAAAAGACTGAAAGTTTATAGTTGTCTTCATCATATTTATTTTTATACATTTTTGAATTCGTAGTGCAGGAAAATTTAATGTTAATTTGAAGCTCAACATACACCTTGATCAGCTATAGTGGGAGGCAGTAGTACCGGTACCTTGAGTGGGAGTTTATTTACATAATACAGTGTATGTGTAGCATTCATAGTTATGTATTTTCTGTAAACTTTATAAAACCATTTTCTGTTTAAAAATATTCCATGCCTTTCTAAAATTAAATTACTTTTAAATTGTTTTTCATGTATAATTGAAATGTTTTGTCTTCGGAATAATAAATTTAATAATTTACTTGTTAGAATATAGGTTGAACATTATATTTTCGTTTTGACTGATTATGAACAGTAGGACTATATTCCTGCTGAGTCGATGTAGATTGTAGAGGGCGTTTGAGTACGTTCGCAAGATCTCGTAATATAGAATGTTTGATGTTAGCACCATCAGTTGTTGAGAACTATAATTACTTTTGTGCGAGATCGTGCGTATTTGCTTGGTTTCCGCACAAAACCAATCCGCGGTAAGTCTAAAATTCCACATTCAGTATTCCCAACCTAACACACACAACAATTTCCCTCTTCTTACCGCTTAAGTGACATATTGATTTTACTGCTTTAGGCTTTTAACATATTATTTTTAGAGACGTTCAATATAGTAATAATTATAAATTGGAAACTTACCACTGCAATTTCACCTAAATTGCAATGTTAATTATTTTTTTTTAAATATTTGCAAAAACAACTCCACTAAAGTTACTGGATTCGTGATGCAAGTAACATTAAGGAAGCCGAGAAAAAATCAACAAGATTCCAGATGCAGATGTTATTACTGCAATATGTTATGTAAATAATATTGTTAAAATATTAAAATGAAAAATAAATCATTACATAACCTTACCGTTTAAGTTCGCATTTATAGACTGGGGGGGGGGGGAAGACAGACGTATATCACGGCCTGCTGGAGTATAGTAAACACAGAAAACATTTTATAGCAACAATGTTGAAGATAGATATTTTTGTTTTGCAAATTTGCCGTCATTGAACAGAAACCAAGATGGAGATTTCATTGCAACTAATTAGAAATTCCTCTTTCAGGTATGTAATAAACGATCTTCGCACAAAATAATGTACGATACACGAGCGGTATGTTTTCTTTCAATTCTCGGAAATTAAAAAAGCTCAACTACGTTTCGCTTTTTCAAACTTTTCCTCGAACATGAAAACTTCAACATACCGCTCTTGTAACGCATATTACTATTCCACTTTTTATTTACTGGTGGTCTGACGGTAGATTTTTTTATCTAATTCTGATTGTATTTTATTCTTGATATCATTTTAATTAACCCCCATATAATTCGGATTAAAAACATCTAAATTTCTACTTACAGAATCAGTAGCACTGGATAAAACTCTTCGCGCATGTCTTGGTTGGTTTAAGAACCGGTATTATAAACGTCTTTTAAACCTTATGTTCTGTTTAAACTCAAGTTTTTCGTTCTGCTTCGTATTATGAACTTTAATCACCAGTTAATCTTGAGTTAACTTTAGTTCAACTTGATCGGAGGTTCTTCGTACAGTTTAAACTACAGTTCAAGGTTCAACAATTCTCCACAGTACACATAGGCCTATATGACATGTTTTTCAAGAAATTATGAGTGATGATGAGGATTTGATCAATATTATTGAGCTGTCAAGAATGTTTCGAAATAGAATGCACCACTTTGAAATATGCAGTGAATATGAGTTTTAAAATAGCGTCAAATTTTCGAAGTTGACAGTCCTGATCTTGTTTCGAAAAATTGAATCTCGAGTACAATATGCAACAAAAAAGATGAAAAAGTGCAAAAATATGTGTGTTTTAGACTTTGAATTTAAATGTTATTTGAATTTAAATGTTATTTGAAAAGCTAAACGATTTCCTTTTTATTTCAGAAATAATTCCATTGCACCTCCCCGTCAGTTACTCTACGCTTTTTTGCCTCTGGTAGTAGGTAGCCTGGGAGATTTCAGAGATATTGTAGGCGTACTGTGTGTGGCAAAGTGGTAGTTTCTCTGATTCGACGTTATATCCCATTGCCTTACGAGGAAAATGAGATCTCTGCTACCAAGACTAAATTTCACCAAATTGATAATTTCCCTGGGACATTGGTACTGTTAACTGCACTCGCATTAGATTACAATCTGGTAAGATTTAATGTTACATATTGAGGTCTGTTTCATAAACACACTAATAATATTACTTAATATTATTATAGCCTACTCATGAAAGTAATATTATTTTACTAAATTCTGTTTCAGAAATATTTTACAATACTCATAAAAACACATACTAATATTATAAATTAATTAGTCAGCTGATTCTGTGTGCAGCAAGTCATGGATGGTTGTTCATAGTTCAGTGTAGTTGCAATGAGTTTTGTTTACAAATATATCGTTAGTAACCAGCATTGAAATGATTTAAGATTAAGTCTGACAAGCATATTCAATCACGTAGGCGGTATTGGTTCTGTACAGGTTTTATTGATATTCTGTTACCGAAGAACAAAGATGTTGCTTTGAAGATTTTCCACGAGCGTCGGCAATTTTTACAACAATAATAATAACATAATAAAACAACAGCGATCGTCTTTTTTTCTCTTTTCTAGCAGTAAAGCCAATCGTATTCCACTAGAGTTTAACTAATACGGCACATTGAGTTAAACTCTCGGTTAGGTTTAACTTAATCTTTAGATTAACCCTATTTATAATACCGGGACTAAAACTACCAGAATACATCTCTCCTGGATTTATTATTCCGCTGGCAGAAGCACAGTTTCAATTTGATTTTTATTTTCATTCTGCATGTTACTAGTCTCATTAGAGTATAATTCTCTTTGTAAACAAGCGGCAATGTATATTTATCGGATTATAGCATCATGAATACACAAAACTGTAACAAGCAAGAAATGTTATTTTAAAGATAATATTAAAAGAACTGGTCACTCTACTCTTACTCTATTATCTTCTGGCTTAGTTGCCTTATAAGTGGTGTCATTTCGGTATCACTTGTGAGGTTCAGACCTGTCTTCGGATAGTTGACTAAACAACACAGAAAATAAACAACAACTAAATTAATTAATGTTTTTAAGCAATTAGATTTTCGCACGACTAAATTTTAATATGGCGCGCAAAAAAGTTGTACAAAGAAGTGTATGTGCTGGTTCAGCCATTTGGTTGGCCGTAATTCATACTATACTTGCTGTCTGATAGGCTACAGGCAATTTTCCATTTTCTATGTCCGAATCTGAAGCTCTTGAGATGGATTTAGTAAGAATGCTAACATGATAATAAATTTGTCTTCACTTAGCATGTTGTAACTTGTACTTACTTACTTACTGGCTTTTAAGGAACCCGAAGGTTCATTGCTGCCCTCACATAAGCCCGCCATTGGTCCCTATCCTGAGCAAGATCAATCCAGTCTCTATCATCATATCCCACCTCCCTCAAATACATTTTAATATTATCTACCCATCTAAGTCTCGGCCTCCCTAAAGGTCTTTTTCCCTCCAGCCTCCCAACTAACACTCTATATGCATTTCTGGATTCGCCCATACGTGCTACATGCCCTGCCCATCTCAAACGTCTGGATTTAATGTTCCTAATTATGTCAGGTGAAGAATACAATGCGTGCAGTTCTGTGTTGTGTAACTTTCTCTATTCTCCTGTAACTTCATCCCTCTTAGCCCCAAATATTTTCCTAAGCACCTTATTCTCAAACACCCTTAACCTATGTTCCTCTCTCAAAGTGAGCGTCCAAGTTTCACAACCATAAAGAACAACCGGTAATATAACTGTTTTATGAATTCTAACTTTCAGATTTTTTGACAGAAGACTAGATGACAAAAGCTTCTCAACCGAATAATAACATGCATTTCCCATATTTATTCTGCGTTTAATTTCCTCCCGAGTATCATTTATATTTTTTACTGTTGCTCCTAGGCATTTGAATGTTTCCACCTCTTCAAAGGATAAATTTCCAATTGTTATATTTCCATTTCGTACAATATTCTCATCACGAGACATAATCATATACTTTGTCTTTTCGGGATTTACTTCCAAACCTATCTCTTTACTTGTTTCCAGTAAAATTCCCGTGTTTTCCCTAATCGTTTGTGGATTTTCTCCTAACATATTCACGTCATCCGCATAGACAAGCAGCTGATGTAACCCGTTCAATTCCAAACCCTCTCTGTTATCCTGGACTTTCCTAATGGCATACTCTAGAGCAAAGTTAAAAAGTAAAGGTGATAGTGCATCTCCTTGATTTAGCCCACTGTGAATTGGAAACGCATCTGACAGAAACTGACCTATACGGACTCTGCTGTACGTTTCACCGAGACACATTTTAATTAATCGAACTAGTTTCTTGTGAATACCAAATTCAATAAGAATCTAATATATAAAAGTGAATGTAGGTATGTATGTATGTATGTATGTATGTATGTATGTATGTATGTATGTATGTATGTATGTATGTATGTATGTATGTGTGTTCCCTATACAAATCTACACGCTTTGACCAATATGTACCAAAGTTTGCACATTTAACCTTCATAACCAGGAGAAGAACATAGGCTATATTAAAATTGTTAAAATGGACGTTAAATTAATTAAAACAGTAAAAAATAAAAATAAATACGATCAAACATTCATGTATAATACTAAAATGCAATCTTCCATAGTCAATTGTTCTTTATTATTGTCTGTTGTATTCAACATCGACTTTCATGAGGCCATGGAAAAAGCAAAACGATATAAAATAACATTGTAGATACATCATGAAGGCCAAAATGTAGACAATTCATGCAGTAAGTATCCTTATGCAGTCCAGAACCGTATTATGTATTTCTCGAGACAGTAGATAGTGAGCAGACTGTATTTTATCAAACTGAATTCTTAAATTCTTTGAAATCACAAGAATTGCCAACAGATAATTTAATACTTAATATTGAATCACCAATAGTACTATTGCGAAATATTGATCCACAAGAATTATGCAATGGAATAGGAATTGGTGTAAAAAAACTCATGACAAACGTAATAGAAGTGACAGTATTAACTGGCAAAACGAAAGGAAAAGATGTTTTTATCCCACGTATTCTTATGATAGCCAGTAACATGCCATTCGATTTTAAGCAACTGCCATTTCAGTGCAACTAGCATTCGTAATGACAGTAGTAAAATAAAGCTCAAGGATAGTCGCTCAAAGTTGCAGACATTCACTTAAATCTCCGTGTTTTTCAC
The DNA here is from genome assembly GCF_040183065.1 of Periplaneta americana. NCBI lineage: Eukaryota > Metazoa > Arthropoda > Insecta > Blattodea > Blattidae > Periplaneta > Periplaneta americana. The sequence goes on along the minus strand of NC_091131.1, from coordinate 14,611,744 downwards.
ATTGTCAATAATTGCGTAACTTGCTTTCAAGTGAGCACACCTAAACATACATACACATTTATACAAAAGACGGGAAAACGAATTGTATGCATATCAATGATACTTTTGTCATGTTCCTAATGTAGTATGTGAATATACGTAAGCCCACTGAAAATAAGACATTAATTTACATTTTACCTATTTTTGTTCATTTGAATTGATTGGGATGCCGATATTTTAAATCCAAGATTTGGACGGCTATCATTTCGATATACTACTTAATTCTAAAATATATATCTTTCAAAATATTATTGCCCATGTCCAATAATGTGTTATTGCGAAATTTTATCTGTGTAATCAGGTTGCCAGTGTAGTATGTCAAGCGTTGTGGAAAGAACGGTGACTTCATTTTCTATAACATAGGATATCTTTCAGAATATTATTATTTATGCTGAACAATGCCTTCTTGCAAAATTATACTCTATCTGTATTCTGTATATAAAATAAAAAGTAATATATTTAATATGTTCTAAATTTGTTAGATATTATATCTTAAGTCATATTTTAAAAAGCCCTGGTATGATATAAGCGGGCGTACAGCTGTCAAGGGGTAAAAAAATATTCCAATATAAATTGAATTACATACGTACAGTATATATTGATTCTTTGGTACGACCGATAGATAAATTTAGGCTCACGATGACACCCCAACGATTCAGACTGGGAACAAGGGAATTCTCTAATTACCATCAGCTGTCTCTGAAGTTCAAGTGAAAGCACACATAGACATGAAATTACGTGAAATGTACATATCTTATAATTATTTTTTCTCTGCCTCTGTACAACGTCACATTTGTGGCGGGGAGGAAAGGAGACAGCAGAAAAATTAATGGTGTTTAATACACTGACACCCACGACTAAGATAAAGCACTTGAAATTTAGTGGTAACTGACCGGCAGAGATAAATAAACAAAACAAATAAATATATAAATTTAAAACAAAGTTGAAAGTCAGGCACATGATGAAATATTTTCTTTTCGGTGCCTGATCTACAATTGTTTTAAATTTAGTTAAACCTGGCAGGCATTTGGCTAAGGAGTATTAATTCATGTAAGTGAAGTTAAGTAAAGATTCATCTTTATGTGCGAGGAAAGCTTAGTAAAACAATTCGTTTTGATTGTCTATAGTTGGGTTTCCGAAATTTTCGAAAATTTAACAAACATTTCATTTGAAAACAGAAACAGAAAGGAAAAACCCGGGCAACGCCGGATACTTTCAGCTAGTATCATATAAAACTTTTCTCTTAACCGAGTCATATACCTTTTTGAAATCTATGTATTGTGGGTCCCTATCACCACGGCATGGCGCGTCCTCAGGTTGCGGATCGAGGAGACGGCCTCCAGATATGGAGGGTAGCTGCGAATATATTGAATAAGCAGTCGCGGACAGCCGATGAGGGGTGGTCCTCCAGCTTGGGGGTTGGGCGAAGGGCTAACAACCCATCACCGTAAAAAAACAGCGTGTTACGAAACCTTCAAATAAGCCTCGGAATGTTGTAACTTGTACGAGTATTTAAATGGAACGATTGATTTCTTAAAATCGTCATTGACATTTTCTTCTGCAATATTGTGACCGTTTCCTCATTCTCGAGCAGCGTTCTTGTGCACAATTATGTATTTTAACTTACTAGGGGACGAAAGGAACGCATTTTTCTACATTGGCACAATACGGCACACGCGATTTATTTGTCTGCAACTTTCCAGTAATAACAGAGACAGTACATTTCTACAGATGTTGACGAGCAAGCAATGGCAGGAATTAAAATAAACTGTCTCAGTAATATATTTTTGAACATACGTCATGATGTCGCACAAAAGAAATTTTGTTTTCGAGTCACGAGTTCTTTTAAAATTTCTGTTGCACTCATTTGAATCAAGAAAGATAAAAATGTCTTATGTCTTCCAAAACAAATTACCAAACATCTCATTGACAAAACTGATTTTCCACGGAGAATAAAATCTATTCATATTTCCCAATGTTTAGGACTGTCATATGTATTAAATTATAATACTCCTTTAAAAGTACCGTATGCAAGAAGTTCGACTGTTACAGAAAGTTTAGCTGTAGCCTACAGTCCTCAGCAAAAACGGACCCAGATCTAGAAAACGGAGACATGTATATGATGATGATGATGATGATGATGATTAGGGCTAGGATTTTTATAACCTATAAATCATGAAAAAATGTCCTAAAAACAATGCATCTATGACCTAAAACACTAAAAAAAAAACTTAAAATGCCCTAAAAATTGATCTTACATAATTTGCTTAATAGGAATACTAATATATAGACTAGTAATTAAATTAAATTCTAGTACCAACATTCAAGTTTATTTAATTTTACATAATTTTTTAAGTGGTACACTTTCATTAATTATTTTACCTGATGTAGTTTCCATGTAGTCCACCACAAGGGCACTCTTATCCGGAACTAGCAGGCATAGAGGAGTTTATATTGAAGAGGTGGTTGGACTGATCCATTACATGGGGGTGTACTACGTTAAAATGGCAATATTTGTTTAGAAAAACGAATAAAATAATATACAAAATAATGGGTATTAATGGACAAAATATGTAGAGAAAATGTCAAAGGAAATAAATATATTTAGCATTAATAATAGAGATTTATGGCCAAAATTGAATGAAAATATCCCAAAATTGACAGAATAAAACAAAAAATGCTGTTATGAGTTGTAGCATGCAAAAAATTAAAAAATGCCCTAACAAATATGTTTTAAAACACTCAATTTATCACATAACATAATGCACTAAAGCAGCAATGTTTCTGGCTTACTAGAAAAAAGATGCAATTTCATCAAAATCCTAGCCCTGATGATGATGATGATGATGATGATGATGATGATGGTACTGGTGGTGTACAGTAAGGTCTGTCCAATCACTGGCCAACATAGACAGTTGCTCTCAGAACCTGCAAGGCTGAGTCCATTCTGTTCACTCAGTGGCCAAGCAAACGGTTCCCGTGCAATCAGGCATGCATCATTACGCCGTGCAATTAGCAATGACTGGGTGCGGCTCATCAACTTACATCGCTAATCTTTTTCACTTAGCAGTTTTAAGTTTCCACTCTTGATGGTCACCATCTGACAGTGACATCGGAATTAATATGTACTGTAACTACACGTCCATCCGGACAAATGAGTGAGAGGCATCGTAGCGGATTCAATTATGAGATCACACAAGTGCTGTGTACAAGCTAACACAATTAACAAAAATTTATGAATGTGTATATGTGTGTGTGTACAGTATGTAAGCATGTACCTATGTATGACATGGTTGCCAGACGTTCTGGATTTCCCAGGACTGTTCTAGATTTTAATGGCGTGTCCTGTGTCCTGGATTGAGTTATATTTGTCCTGGAATGTCAAAAATATTAGAAAATTACAATTGTTTGCTCATTTACTCACATATACAACTATTTTTAAAATTCCTTATTCATTTTTTAAGACCCTGTCCAAACTATGTTCAACTCGTTGTCAACGCCGTGTGGCGCCTCCTATCAGGTTGTATTGAAATAAAAACACTGTAATTATCATGCACTTTTTGTGTATAGATCAGGCTTAGACTGCCTCCGTGGTCTGTTGGTCAGTATGATGGCTTACAGATCAGGAGGTCCCGGGTTCGATTCCCGGGCTGGGCTCTCGGTAAATTTTTCTTGAAGAAGAATAATTTGTATAAATGTGAGTGTGCCGTTTTAATATTAACCAATCATCACAAATATAAAAATACATCAGGACTGTCGCTGGGCAGTAACCTGAACACACGTTTCAGCGTCACATTGTTGACAAGTAACTCCATCTGTTAGCACAACCATAAAGCATCTAATAGATGCTATAGAGTTACCAACAACGAAAAAAAATATATCAGGCTGTAATATGACATTATTTTTCAGACTTAATAATTCGAAGGAAATTTCATAATCTAGCAAAAATGTAACAAAATTAAAAGCTTAGGTCCTATATGATTAGTCGAAATACACAGAACGAATAGAACCAGTTGTATTGCAAACTGAATTAACGCAAATGTGTAGTCACGTTAAGGTACGCAATATATCACCTGTCCTGGATTCCTAACGCGAGAATCTGGTAACCCTGCATGTATGTAAAAAAATTATGGTTTATTTAACGACGCTCGCAACTGCAGAGGTTATATCAGCGTCGCCGATGTGCCGGAATTTTGTCCTACAGGAGTTCTTTTACATGCCAGTAAATCTACTGACGTTAACAAGAGATTTAGTTCCCCGAATAAAAACCCGAGGCAAGACGCACACTTAAATGCCATCGATCTAGGCCGGGATCGAACCCGCAACCTCGAGCACAGAAGGCCAGCGCTATACCGACTGTGCTACCGACGCCGACGCATGTATGTATGTAAAAATATATTTTATTTAACGACGCTCGCAACTGCCGAGGTCATATCAGCGTCGCCGGTGTTCCGGAATTTTGGAGTCCTTTTACATGCGAGTAAATTTACTGACATTTTAATTTTTTTATTTTATTGGGTTGTTTTACGACACTGTATCAACATCTAGGTTATTTAGCGTCTGAATGATATGAAGGTGATAATGCCGGTGAAATGAGTCCAGGGTCCAGCACCGAAAGTTACCCAGCATTTGCTCGTATTGGGTTGAGGGAAAACCCCGGAAAAACCTCAACCAGGTGACTTGCCCCGACCGGGATTCGAACCCGGGCCACCTGGTTTCGCAGCCAGACGCGCTGATCGTTACTCCACAGGTGTGGACTACTGACATGAGCCTGTCGCATTTAAGCACACTTAAATGCCATCGACCTGGACCAGGATCGAATCCGCAACCTCGAGCATAGAAGACCAGTACTATACCGACTGCGCCACCCAGGCGGACTGTATGTATGTATGTATGTATGTATGTATGTATGTATGTATGTATGTATGTATGTTTTTGAAAGCGTAATAATTTCAGCATTGGACAGTGTAGTAAAATACATAAGAAAGGAGTAATAATTTTAAAAGAAACAACGGCAGTAGTGTTTTATAGGATACGTAATTGGTCTGCATGTAATGTCAGTATGTAACTCGCACCATGTCGTCGTCAGTTGGTCGCATGCGGACAGGAAGAACGAGGCAAGACCCAGGATCTGGAATGGGATCCCACCCCCCAATTACCCAGGTCACTTTATTTAGAAGGCTCTGGAAGTTTGCTCAGCAGAATATGTAAATTGATGTAGAGCTGTTTAATTTGCAATTTTCTGCTTTACCCTTTTTTTAAGCTTCTTACACGTTCATTATTTCCCTTTCATATCTAACGTCAGCGCGTTTCTTGCCTCGGGTTTTTATTCGGCGAACTAAATCTCTTGTTAACGTTTCGTCACCTGTCACCCCAGTTTCTTTTGATCAATTAACAACAGCCCGGGGCCCCGGGTGTGAGCGTCGCGGGGTGGAAGAAAGAGTTTGAAAAGTAATTTCCGAGGCTCTTTCAAACTGTCAATCACGTCTGCAGCGAGAGCTCGAATCGCGCGCAATCGCCCATTTTTATCACGCGGATAAAGAAGATTTATTGATGAGTGGAAACTTACTGAAAGCGTGGCAAAAACAATATCGCTGTGCAATAAATGTTACAAAAGGCAAGGATATTTACCTGCAAGTCACCTGTGTACAACTCACGTTCTTTGACAAGTTTAAAGGAAGCCGCATTCTCTGTGTGAACGACTCTGAAAATGTATTTGGCGAACCGGAAAAAAATAATTAACACGTCGCTACAAATCGATTTTCTCTCGACCCCGTGAACTCGATTTTAAACCGTGAAAAGAGTAGTCGAATCCAACGACTGTTCTCAACAGACTTTTCAACAAAAGCATAATTTGAGCCACTTTTTGAGTGTAAGGATGGGTCCACAGCGAAAAGTTTTCGTTACCTTTTGACTCTTTATAAACCTTTTCAGTTAGTGTCCAAGCCATTTCTCGATATTTATTAACGAAATTGCTTATTGTTTAACTGTATTACTTCGTTTACGAACATATTTTCGCTAATTTTATGAATTTATTTATTTATTTACGCTATACTGGAGAATTACCACGGTCGCTTTGAACCGTGCCGTTACGTTTACCACCAAATTTAACTAAATACACAATGTCACCAACATAAGAACATGACGTTGGTATGTGGCGTAGTTGGCGGGAGAATTTTCTCTCTCTCTCTCTCTCTCTCTCTCTGCTTCCTTCGTTCTGAACATTTCTGAGAGATAGCACCAGTGTTAGCTACAATGTGTATTTGCGTAAATATTGCGAGTAAATTATGAAGAGTGCCTTAGATGAGAGGCTCGGGACAGAAACAGTTTTGCTGTAGCGCATGCGCGGACCTCTCGTGCAGTGGGAGCGTGATCCTTGCTTGAATTTATTTTCGCGTGTACATTGCAGATTAAATGATTGAGATCCCTTCTTGCTCCGGTTACAGACCTTGCATTTATAAAGGTTAGGTTAGGTTACGTTATGTTAGGTTAGCTTTGGTTAGGTCAGGTAAGCTTAGGTTAGCTTTGGTTAGGTTAGGTTAGCTTAGCTTAGCTTTGGTTAGGTTAGGTTAGGTTAGGTTAGGTTAGCTTTGGTTAGGTTAGTTTAGCTTAGGTTAGCTTTGGTTAATAATTGTAACATAAAATATAATATATACAGAAAAACTTTAGTTCGCCCCTGAAAGAGTAGAACTCGTGCTCAGGGGCGGATTCCTGAATTTAAATTAATAAGTATACAATACAATTTGTCTTATGTCTACTATGGAATTATAGTATATAAATTTAAATTTAAAATTTTTCAATTTTTATCAAATCTATACATAAATTTAATACTAGAACTATTAGAATTGACAAGATTAGGATATTTAAATATACATTTGTTATATATTCTTGGGCCTAAATTACTACTATGATTAAATACTGTAACAGTGTTGCATTTTGGTTCAAACAATCTTAAAGAATTCATACTTTTTGTTTCATAACTATGAGAATACAATTCAAAATTATTTCGATTTTTATGTATGAATTTTATTAATACAATATAATAAATTTGTCTTACGTTAAGTACATTAAAGTCTAAAAACAAATTTTGAGATGGAAAATCAATAGGTTTATGAAGACATATTTTAATTATTTTCTTCTGTAATAAATAAAGTGCATTAAAATTGGATTTAAATGAGCTATCCCATCCTATAATTCCATACATAATTACCGATTGAAATAAAATTTTCAAATAAAATGTATCTCTTTTACACCAACTTTTCCAACCGCGCGTGGGTGGTAACAAGCTAGAGCTCGTCTATAGCGCTAGTTACCTTACGTTGGTATTGTTTTACGGCCCAGCTTTCGAATCCCACCACGGACATGGATGGATATCTCTTGTAAATTGTTGTCCTGTGTGTGTCTCAGTGGATACCCCTACGCCCTGCTAGCCCCAGGCTAGGGACGGCGCTCAGAATAATAACAGCAGATCCCAACCGAAGTTCATTTTGAGAAAAATGACATTTTATCTTTGTTTTTAAAGTTCTGCACATTTTTTTTTATATCAAGACTTCATTTTTTCAAGATTTGTTAAATATGGTGCTTAAGGTTTACCTGAAAATTCTTGAGCCTTGTCGTTAGTAGTTCGTCAGCTTTCCTGCTATTTAATTAAACAGAATATATTATGGAAATTAAAAAAATAGTACATTATGCCTATAATGAAGGTAATTAAGAAGCGAGTATGGATATTTATGAAACAAGCGCAAGCGAGTTTCATAATTTTCATACGAGCTTCTTAATTACCATTATAGGCGAGTTTCATACGACTTTTTATGCTCGACCATATTTCTAACTTGATATTATTAATTTTCTTTGTATCTGACCTGGAGCAATGTCCCGTATGTTGTGAGATGTGCGCAGACGCGAAAGTATTGATTTTTTCTGAGGAACAGATGTTCACATTGACCTTGCTAGGCCATAAGAACCTACAGAGATAACATTAAAATTAAATTAGACATTGAAAAACGAGATGACAAATTGAATTTATTTGAATATTATTTACAATTAACGCTAATTATTATAGTAACAGAACACAACCTTCTGCGACAGTATTGGATTTCCAGCCTCCGTGACTTTTCGCTAATTCTCTTTCGATTGCATATCCGAGAATAATCGATACTTGCGGTTTTATAACGGTAGAAAGCTGACCTGTCATTGGCTGAGCAGATGTAACCTGAGTCGTCATTGGCTGAAAGACGTGACCTTTAATGAGTAGGTGTACTTTAATGACATACATTAAAGGTCTGCTACCAGGTGAATAATTACTACATTTCGGCATGGTCGAGCATAAAAAAATTAAGTTAATGATGAGTTATATGTCCTGGTACGAAAACTCTATGTACGATTGAAATGAAAACTACTATTTTTAGTAAGTAAATCCAGAGTAACAATATGAAAATCTTTGTTTTTTCCAGTAAAAGAGTTTGTGGATGCCATCATGTTGACCAAAACGCCATGAAATACAGTAGAACTGGACGCAAACAAAAGCTCACACAGTTGGGATATGCCATTTATTCACTGATAAGGTAACCGTCCCAGGTCGTGGTGCTCGAATTTAATAAAAATTCATATTTAAGCCAATTTTCGTTCGTTAAGAAACATGGTGATAGTAGTTCGTTTCGCTTTTTCCTCGTTTACGAAACATAACGACTTCAAAATCTATGCTTCATATGCCGCTTCTTGCGCCCACTCGGATCCTCATAGCTCCGCGACACCGTATCACAGCTCCAGCATTAAAGCTCTAGTCTATTTCTTTTTCTCTTAGCTCACATTAATGGGTGATCTTGCTGAAATACAAATTCAATTTGAATTTAAAATATGTATTAACTTTCTAACTCACCTTAAGTATGACAGTGGATTCTAAATGAAGTGGTCGGAACAAAGAGCAATTGAACAGTACAAACATTTTATATTGGCTGGTTTTTCACACTCTTCTCTAACACACACACTGTTTCCAACATGCAACGTTGTTGCAAGAACGTTATCAAACTTCCTCACATGTTTCTCCGTCACACATCCACACCTCTGTCACGCGTATATTAATATGTGACTTGTAATTACTTAAGTTGATAATAGTTGGGTTTAATAGAAGTACTTATAAGTTAGGTATACTTTTTCTTATAGTAGGCGTTATTATAATATAGTCTTTATTTATAGTCCTGGGTTTACTGCATTTATTTATTTATAACTAGCGGTACCCGTGCACTCCGCTGCACCCGTTAGAAATAAATATAAAGTAATTACATAATTAAAACAGGACATTTTATCCAGGGAACATTCGTGTTTGATAGAAGGATAAATCGTTTAGTATGTTATTTAATTTAAATTGTATTTAAAAAAAATAAAATGCGATCATTTTGATCCAGAGACATAAACATTATTTTAGGAAATACAGGAAACGAATGTACAGAATAGCCTATCAAGTTTTCTGTGCATAAGAAGCTCTTTTAATCTTATCTGTCCTCAATTCACTCAGAAATTACTGTAATAACATTATGGCATTATGTCCATCTAGAGAAACTACACTTTCCAATGGTGAATTAATAATTAATTATACAAATCGGTTAATTTAGCTTCCGATATTACTTCATACAAACACAGAAACATTCTCTGTAGGCTATGTTTCATAGCTTATAGGCGAAGTCATTTGTTTTTTATTTCATTACACCGCCTTAGATGGCGTTGTTATTGTAATTTTAAAACTGATTTATCTCATTAAATATCAGTCCTATCAAAATGTTGCATAGAATAAAACTTATCGGAAATTACTTTTAAAGAAACTTTTGTTATCTAACATTTTTCATGAAAATTAATAATAAGGGAGATATTTCGATTTATTTAATTAAAGCCCCCTTATAACCCCCCTTTTAAATAAAATATTTTGAATGCCATATAGCCTAAATTCTAAGTTATGACGAACTTAATTTATACTCCAATTTTCATATAAATCCGTTCAGCCATTATCGCGTGAAAAGGTAAGAAACATCTAGACAGACAGACAGACAGACATACAAACAAAAATTAAAAAAAAAAAGCGATTTTCGATTTCAGGGTGGTGAATTGTATATATTAGGACCAATTATTTTTGGAAAATCGAAAATTACCAGAAAAATTTCGGCTACAGATTTATTATTAGCAGGGAAAGGATTTATATGTAAATACATATTTACTTATAAAGCTAATATAATTTATATTTTGCATTATCTTTATGTTTCACAATGTGTAGGGTTGAAAAATCCTACTTTTATTTTCCATATTTTTCCATATTTTAGAGTTTAGTACATATTTTCGTTAATTTCCATATATTTTCCATATTTCATATAAAACAGTCCATATTATATTAGGTTTAACAATAAAACAAAACAAAATTCCATTAACTTTTAAAAATACATTTCAACAATAGAGATTTAAACACATGTTCAGTAATCCCTTTAACATCAGAGTTATTTGAAAATTAGCAGTCCTATCAACAATGGGAAAGTAAGTTACAAAACTGTATTAATTTAATTTAAAATTTTTAACAGACTTCAGTTGTGCAGCTCAACAGTTAAATGCCAGTCAGAGTACACATAGGTTCAGTTTTGTAAATCATACTATAAAGACGGTAAATATGCCAAAAGTACGTCATTCAGTCAATTTAAAATCAAAACTAACAAGTTACATTTCAGAATTTAAAGAAGATGGTTTATCAACTGACAATAAAATATTATTTTGTAATTTGTGTCAGTGTGCAGTATCATCTACACAAAAGTTCCTGGTGCAACAACACATTACAACTAGTAAACATCAGGCCAACAAACAACTAAATTCCAAGCAGAGACAATTGTTTTTAACACAACCAACAACATCGAATGTAAGATCTGAGTTTAACATCGACCTGTGCCGTTCTCTCATCTCTGCTGATATTCCTCTCTACAAACTAAAGAATAAGGTCTTCAGGGAATTCCTTGAAAAATATACTCAACATACAATCCCGGATGAGTCAACACTTAGGAAGACGTATGCTCCATCCATCTACGATGAGACAATACAGAAGATAAGAGATGAAATTAAAGATAGTTCAATTTGGGTTTCCATTGATGAGACTCCCGACAAAGAAGGTAGACTTGTTGGTAATGTAGTTATCGGTTTGTTAAGTGAACAATATTCTGAACGAATTCTTTTACATTGTGATGTTATAGAAAAGTGCAATAACAAAACTATAGTTAAACTGTTCAACGAAGCTATGGGTATCCTGTGGCCAAAGGGTATTATGTACGATAATGTGTTATTCTTTATTAGCGATGCTGCCCCTTATATGGTCAAAGCTGGACAAGCATTATCTGTTGTATATCCTAAATTGACTCATTTTACTTGTGTGGCGCATGCATTTCATCGTGTGGCAGAAGTGGTCAGAGACAATTTCCCTAAAGTAGATTTGTTGATTTCATCAGTGAAAAAAGTATTTCTCAAAGCTCCCAGTAGAGTTAACGTGTTGAAAGAAATGTACCCTGAAATTCCATTGCCACCAAAGCCAATTTTAACTAGATGGGGTACATGGCTAGAAGCAGTTGAATATTATGCCGAACATATAGACTCTATTAACAATGTTCTCCTTGCATTGGACTCTGAAGATGCAGTCTCAATTGATACTGCGAAAACAGTTACCTGTGACATAAGTGTGAAGAATGACTTAGCTCACATTCAGCATACATTTTCATGCATCATAAAAACGCTCAAAAGTCTCCAAAATAGGCACCTTTCACTATCTGAAAGTTTTGAAATTATAAATAGTACTGTGGAACAACTGAATCGTGGTAGAGGTAAAGTTGCAGATGCAGTAAGAGCTAAGGTGGACACTGTACTTTCAAAAAACCCTGGATATGAAGAACTACAAAAGGTTGTTGCTGTGATGAGTGGTGAATCAACAGTGAAGATTAACTTGGACTTATCCCCAGCAGACATTGTGAAATTGAATTATGTACCAGTTACTTCTTGTGACGTCGAACGCTCTTTTAGTCAGTATAAATCTATCCTCAGAGACAATAGAAGAAGATTCACTTTTCAGCACTTGAAAGAAATGTTTGTAACCTATTGTTATGGTAACAGACAATAAAAATTGTGTTTTGTTGAAACTACATTGGAAGATAAGGTACGTCCATTATATTTTTTGTTTAGTTTGATTAAAATGTACCAATATTTAACGTACATAGTCATTTTTTTATAATTTTAAGTCCATATTTAATTCCATATTTTGGTAAAAATCCATATTTAATTCCATATTTTGGTAAAAATAACTACATATATATTTACATATTTCATACATTTTTAGTCCATATAAATCCGTTCCCCGATTATTAGTATAGATTAGAATTAAATTTACGTTTATTTTATTTTTTATTGACGTAATTATTGTAATTTTATTATTGTATATTATATATCACTGCCACCGGGTGTATACCCAATTGTAGTGTTAATCAATACATACATACATACATACATACATACATACATACATACATACATACATACATACATACATACATACATACATACATACATACATACATACATATACATACATACGTGCAGTACGTACGTACGTACAAGTCATTTAGGACAGGTAAATGAAATTGTTGATACACAACGGAATGTAATGTCATTATGAAGTCCTTATCGTGGAATGTGTCTGGAATATCTTCACAGATAATTGTATGCCTGAAATACTCTTCTTGCCTTCGAATTACAATTTTATATTCCCTAAAAAAATACACATCCAAGGGTTGCACAAATTTTGCAGTTTTTGGAAAGATAATTTGTGTTTTAATTGTTTTACCATGTAGGCTAAAGTATTGTTTACTCTTTCAAAAGTAAATATAGTGTCATGTATCTGACCACTCCAAGAATCCAGAAGTAGTAGTGTGTCTTTTTTAACATCCGGGAGAAATACATCTCTTAATCATCTTCTCACGTGATTTTTTGTCAATTCACCGAAACTACTTGCATCGACCACGATATTATATTTGTCTACACGTTGTTTTTACTTTAGGTCCAAATTCCCCTTTCGGTTCTTGAAAGCATAGTGTGTAGCCAACAGTCGTGTTCCTAGACTTCCAGCTGCATACCTATGGATTTGGACGGCGTACGAATGAGTGAAAGGTGTCATGGATTGCACTACCGCTGTATTAATGTGAGTTAAGAGAAAACAAATAGACTAGAGCATTGACGCGAGAGCTGTGATACGGTGTCGCGGAGCTATGAGGATCCGAGTGTGCGCAAGAAGCGGTATAAGTAGCAACAATTTTCAAGTCAATATATTTCGTAAACGAGGAAAAAGGAAACAAACAACTATCACCACGTTTATTAACGAACAAAAATTAGCTTAAATATGCATTTACATTAAATTCAAGCTCAACGACCTGGGACGGTTCCCTTGTGAGAAAGCTATCTTTCAATTTGGAATATGAGAGCTGTGGCATATCTCAATTAATTATCAGACTAAACTATAATCAAGTGAACATTTTCAGTTTAAATTAGAAGCATGTAAATTTGCTTTATATCATACATGGACACAATTTTCGGTTACGTGAGGCACTCGATTTGAAATAGTTTGTTTACTAGGAGAGGAGATTGCAGAGTACGATGGGAAATATAAACTGCTGTGACCTGCGTCACCTTATCGTAATCGCTAAGGCGGTCAGTGGCGAATTATTAAGAAAGCACTTGGTTAACGTGAGAGACTCGAAAACTTTTATTCAATTTGGCAAATTAATTCGGCAGCTTTAATCATAAACCTCTTTACTATTTCTCCATCACTGAATTGATTTAAATCACAGGCGAGAAATTGCGTAACTAGCCAATAATATTCCATCACGTTGTCTACGTTTATTTTCTTGAATATTCTGGCGTTTATCAAGATTACTTTATAGATTTGCACGTTCTCGACCTAAAATAATTTCAGAAAATCATATTTCGTTTTCTACGCACATTTAATGTTTTTTTTTTTATATAATTTTCTTTTGGAAATAATACGTACAAACAACATTTAATTCCTCGTAGGCTACCTTTTAATGCAGCGTGTTTAAGGTATAATGTCATATTTAGCATACTATGCAAATGTTAAGATCATAAATTTTCTTCGGAATAGTACGAAAAATAACATTTAATTTGTCTTACCTTCTAATTCAGCACGTTCTTTATGACATAAGGAGTAATGTCGTTGTATATTAAATTTATTAATGCCTGATAGGATTTTCGAGCATAACATACATCGTATGTTCTCCCCTTATAAATAGCAAAAAAAAAAAAAACTCTTTCTCCAATTTCTCATGAAATAATCGTTTTCTAACGCGTACACACTGCTTTGATAATGCCATTATGCCACCACTGATATTGCTTATGAAACTGATATAGAACCTGCCCACGCCTAGGAGCTGCGTGAGGAAGGAACGGGGACTGTGAAGGTGATATCACTCAGAGCGATAAGCTCTGTGAAGGTCAGTGAGGCATTATTTCTCAAGTGAGACACGATGTCCATCCATGCTTTATATACTACTAGGATCTCATCATTAACATGTATAGGCTAGTCGTTATCTCGTGAAACCTACCTGCACTAGAGGGAGAGAAGAAAGTGGATTGGAAGCTTTCATTGTAGCTAGCTAGTTCACTTATCCTTTCCATAAAGTTCTTGCTGTAAGCTACGGCGCACGAATGCATTTGGTTTCACGGAACAACGAATGGTTTATTTATAGCGTTTATGAAATTTAAAGTTTCTTGGTTCAGTGTTTTCAGAGACATTGTGGCATTTTCAATTAAGTTAGGCCTACACATTTGATGTAGCTTATACAAAGTTCGACTTTTACCTGTGCTAATTTTGTTGTGGGGATCTTCAAATACTTTGGGTGTAACATTAGTTGTAACATGAGCTGCCGCCAGGAAGTCAAACGGAGGATAACAATGACAAAGTCCACACCTGTGGAGTAACGGCTAGCGCGTCTGGCCGCGGAACCAGGTGTCCCACGTTCGATTACTGGTTGAGGTTTTTTCCGGTTTTTTTTCCTCAACCCAACACAAGCAAATGCTGGGTCACTTTCGGTGCCGGACCCCGGAATCATTTCACCGGCATTATTACCTTCATCTCATTCAGACGCTAAATAACCTAAGATGTTGATAAAGCGTCGTAAAATAACCTAGTAAGAAAACAATGACAAAGGAAACTTTTGATACAAAAAGGAACGTTTTCTGAAGACTTCTGGAAAAAGAACTAAGAAAGAGACTAGTGAAGTGCTTTGTGTGGAGAGTGGCATAGATATTACGACAAAGTGAAGAGAAACGACTAGAAACTTTTGAAATGTGGATATGGAAAATGGCGGAACGTGTGAAATGGACAGACAGAATAAGAAATGATGTTACATTAGAAAGAGTGGGTGAAGAAAGAATAATGCTGAAATTGATCTGAGAAGAAACTAACTACTGAAGGATGTGCTGGAAGGAATGGTGAACGGGGGAGAAAGTTCAGGAGAGAGGAAATCAGATGATAAACGACATTAAGATATAGGGATCTTATTCGGAGAGTAAGAGGAAGACGGAAATGAGGGAATATTGGAGAATGCTGGGTTTGCAATGGAGGAGCTGCCCTTGGACAGAAAACAATAAATGAATAGTCTCAAATCTATTCAAAATATAATTAATTATGTAATAAAATTATATCCACAGCTTTCCCGGTCCTTTTTAAATGTATCCAGAGTTTGGTAACAAAACATAGATATTTGAATAAACGCAATTCAATTGATACTATTTTCAACAACGGAGTCCTAAAGAAATGAGACTCACAAATAGCGCCTTAGTACTCTCCACGACTATCCAGTCTGTCGAGAATCGAATTCTGTTTCTCTTTACGGTCTGACGTCGCAGATATCATATCGCATGCATTAAGGCCGGTTTGAAGTTCAGGAGGCTAAATTAACTTTATGTATGAATGAATGGTTTATATTCCTATAATAGAATTTTTCTCCAATTCTTGACATCTGTTATATTCGCGAATTTTGTTGGCAACGCAATTTTATTCTGCCTTATTCTCCTATTAATCTCTATGTAGAAGGAGAGTAGATTTGTTCGTCACAAACAGCTGTTGTGAGAGTTGATATATTCAGAATGCTTGCTGCCTGTAATAAATGTATAAATCACCAGGGTAATCTACTTGTAGGGCTGCATCTAGAGTTGGCGATGTTATGGTGCCGTACATCTAGGAGGTTGTGGAGTGGTATGCCTCCTATGTGCACTGAAGCCACATTATACTCGCGGGCTCATTCCCTCTTACTGTAATACATTTCCCTGCCGCCGAAGTTACGTTATATCTCACGGAGACTCGGTAACGTCCCAACTTCTGCTCAATCGAGTCCCGCTGTGTGTTATAAAGTCAAGAATACGAATGACGAGATAAGTCAGTGATGTCAAAGCAAGCGCATTTTTCTGACCTTGACGTCGTGCGCAGGCAGCAAGCGCTAAGTATGGAAAGAGGAAGGGTTGTGTATATGAATAAGCAGCCTGTTGGATTAAGAAAACAGTGGTGCACAAACTTAAAACGGAACGTGAAATTTTATGTCGTTACTTTTATATGGCTTCTTTCTGTTTAATATTATCTATATTGTCTGTAAAACAAAAGTACTAACACTGATTTCTTAATATTGCACTTGTGTTTTAAATCTTAATAACATAATAGACAGTTAAGAAGGAATATTCACATAAATTCCATAGTAGTTTAATATTATACTGTATTAAGTGGATGAAACAATCATTCATAAAGAAAGTGATATTCCAAAGAAAGAGATTGAGTATGACATGATAAGTTTAAATTTATATTGACGGTATCTTTAGCCTTACAAAAGTAATCAATAAACTAATCAAAACAATATTACAGTACAAAGCAAAGTTACCTAGGTACTGTATCTGTTTTAAGTGTAACTAATATTTCATAACAAAACTCTTATCGCATTATGCTTTTAAGGTGATATTGGTGAGCAACTTCCTATCATCAGAATATTAAATTATTTTCTCGAAATCTGCTGAAGCTATAGAGCTGATATTTTTACAACACATGGGTATGTATCTTTTGCTTATGATGTAACAGTAGTTGCTTTGTTAATTCATTTCCTTACAAACAACTTCCATGCAAATATTTTCAAAATTTTCAATACCCTATCTTCAGTAATACTTATATACGGTATATTAGATTTACGAAAACATTTTGTAAGGCTACTAAATAAATAGGCCTATACCTGAAAATTTCACTTTTCTATACGAAAAGTTGAGAAAATATTTCTTTTGAATAAAAAAAAATCAAACTTGTGAAAAATGAGCATTAAAATTAAAACTTACATTCTTATAATGCACTTATACTTCTCAGGCAAATCAAAAAATTAACACAGATACAGTTTTAATAACTTTTCTTCCCTTTATCTATTGAATCAGTGCTGACCATCCCTGAATATAGCTCGACCATGCGCCATATACCACCGCTTTCGTCTGTCTCTTTTCTTTCCGCTGTAGAGTGCTCAGGCTCTCCTGGGCTCTAAAGCGCGCGCTTGCTCCTGTGGGCATCAATTGACATGCCTAAGATAAACCATGACCGGGTCAAGGTTAAGGTAATTTTTAGTTTAATTTCTCAGTTGCGTAATAAAAGTATAATACCTAACTATTGCGTAATGAATGTGTTTATAACAATTGTCTGTTATCTTTGAAATTCCCGAATTTTATAGTGTTATCAGGAAATAAGCTAAGAGGATATGGATATTTGTGATCGATTCTACTACACATATGCTTAAACTTTTAATTCAGAGCAAACTGAAAAGAGGCTTTAGGCCAGGGATGTAAAAGTGTGCTCCAATTGAGGCAGACGTCATAAGCCAAAACACGTAACTCATCTCTTTCCTTCAACACTCGCGTCATTGTAGGGCAGGAGAAGAAAAGATAATATGTATTCAGTGTGTTGCCAAACGTCATAGAAACGTCATTGAAGGCTCCGGCCTTGTGGACGGGGGAACAAACTCTTTTCCCATGCTTCCACTCCTCTTTTCCTCAGTTCTGCAACCCTGCTTTAGACTTTCACTGTGATTAACTTTTAAAGAATAATTTGGGATTATCAACCGTGCCTTGAGATTTAGCATCGCCGACGTTTCGGAATTTCTTAATACGTTCCATAAATAGGGACATAGTCACCCATCGTTAGGCTATGTCTCGTTAGACGAAAGCAATAAGACATTTCTATAGTATAAGTAGTTATGGCCAGCAGAGCTAATGCTACGACTGAAGTCAACTGGACGTCTAATTCTTAGCCGTAAACTGACATAACATAAAATAAAAACTAGTGCGTACGTTAATATTTCCGTTTGGTAATATAAAATATTACGATAAAATAAATCTTAGTATAATTATGCCTTTTACGTTTTATAAAAAATAAGACGGAAGAGTAACAAGTAATATGCTAATTGAACAAGGAAATATTTTATACCTATGATGCAATCACATGATACCAAATTCATTTTATCGATCCTAACATTGTTCTGTCACACTTAAAAGTGTTGCAGGTGGGATGTGCTGGATAACATGGGTGTTCCTTTGTTTCAATCTATAGATGTAGGCTCTGTCTGAAAAACGTGCTGTTTCACAAATCCCCATAGAAAGAAATCAAGGGATGTGAGGTCTGGTGACCGTGCAGGCCATGACTTAGATCCACCTCGTCCAACTCAGTGCATATCGAACATCTCATTTAGTTTCTGGCGAACTGTTAGAGCATAATATACCTTAATCTTGTTGAAACCACTTTCTTATCCGTTTGTTCGGTAGTTAAATCATACAGAAACTCTATTACAGTGCTGTCAAACAATTACCCATATGTGTATTGATTTACATTTCCATCAAAGAAATATGGTCCCACAACCATATCACCTAGTATTCCACATCGAGTCGCGAAACTAGTGATCAAGAGCGGTTGCAGGAACACTACCATTGGATTGACTGAACCAAGAAACGTCTTCTGAAATTCTCCTCCCACCATGGCTCTATGAAGAGAAACAACCAAAAATCAGCATACCGTGGTATTAGTTTAACATCTTTGCTCCAGTATGGAGGGAAAATTAAAACGCAAAGTCTTTTCGCTGCTCAACTGGAAAAGACGAAAAGTGTAATCAGCATCCTGACAGTGTCCTTCCACCACAGCTCCAGCACTCGAAGCGGAACCCGTGGGACTCCCACTCCGCTGCGCGTCGTCGAGGTGGGCCCTACATCGGTGTATAATATTCGTCTTAAGGCTCCTTTTGTTCCCAGATCGTAGTATTGATTTTGTGCTGCTACTACACGACTTAGCTATTTATACACAAAGCACTGTTTTGGGGGAATTTCAAAGATCGTTAGTGGGTTATTTGGAAACTCGGTGTCTATATGAACAAAATGCACATGCGGGCAGTGAATCCCTTATCCACTAAGTTATGATTTCCAGGAAGATAGTATCCGCAAACCACAGAATTTCTAGATACAGTTGCGAGTGTGGTCGAAGTTCTGTAGTAACGCTATTTATTTGAATGATGCCGTGCCAGAATTCTCTGGCATGGGAGTCAAATCCTAGGATTCCCTTCAAACATTCCATGCATGAATCTAATTAAATTTTTTATCCATGACCATAACGAAAAACATGCCTTTACTGAATACTTTTGCGTTTGTAAAGTAGGCTTTTATTCACCATTACTTTATTCCACTAGTGAGATAAAGATTTTACCTCACAGTTTGAACTTTATCTCACAGTTCATTATTTTCATAGTACCCGGGCATACACGCATATTTTTCCATTGAACTATTACACAAGAAGTTAATATATTAGTTACTAGATGTCACTACCTCTGCTTCTTTATTACCATTTCTTAAATATACATACTCGTACACTCAATCTCCTTCTCTTTTCTCTATCTGCTACGTCGTAATTTGTACATTACATCCATATCTAATATGCATCTTTTTAAAATTTTGTAATAACTTACCTTTTGGGATGCGAGGAGACTTGAATCTGCGAAGTTGGGTTTATAGGATTTTAAAACAACACGCGTTAGCCAACTGAGCTAAACAGACACGATGATTAATTAAGTTTTAATATTCCTCTTAAGTTTACAGAAGTAAAATGTGAAATTATTTTAATTACATTAGTCCCGTGAACACTTCTAAATAATCCCTGAAACTTCAAAAAGACGAAAATACACGTTTAAAGTGAAAAAATATATAGCCTATATATATTAAAATTATATAATTAATTATAATTTGTTATTTATCCAACGCCTTAGATACCATTCTTTACTAATCATGGCCTCCTACATCATGACCTACCTAGTACACGTATTGATTCTAAAATCCATGCCATGGTATGTGATTACATGGGGACTTAGTTTCAACATATTTTCTTTTATAAAATATAATTTTTCGTTATGGTCATGGATAAAATTACGTATGGTACTTGTGAGCGTGATCTTTATTGCACTCGTGTAATTTAAGCACGAGGCTGACGCCTCGTGCTTAAATCTTTCCACTCGCGCAATAAAGATTCACTTACCTCACAAGTACCATAAATAACTATTAATCGATTATGAAAAAAAATTTTAACCACTGTTTTTTCTACTATTATATAGGTATAGGGTGATTCAAGAGAAATAGCAAATATTAATTTAGGGGCTGGTAATATCTACTATTCTCAGTAAAAAAAGTTCATATAAATATGTGTCAAATTTTCATTGGACATTTATTTATTTATTTAACCTGGTAGAGATAAGACCATCAGGCCTTCTCTTCCCCTCTACGAGGGGATTACAACTACAATATAAAGAATACAATTACAATTATAATTACAATTAATATTTAATTTACAAATACAATAAAAATCAAAGTACTAAAAGAATTAACAGACTAATAAAAGCTAGACAGTTCATTGTAAAAATTAAGAAGAGAGAAAATTTTTTTATTAACTAAGTAAAAATTAAACCTACTCTACGCAGTAAGAAAATGCTTAATAAGTTTGCTTTTGAACGCTACTAAATTCCGACAGTCTCTGATGTCACTGGGTAGGGTATTCCACAAGCGCGAAAGCGAGATTGTGTATGATGATGAATACGATGAAGTCTTATGTGTTGGTATGGCTAGTATGCGGCTATTTTGCGTGCGTGTGAAGAGATTATGATATGATGACAGGTAACTGAAACGGGAGGCAAGGTAGGTAGGTGTAGAAGTGTGAAGGACTTGGAAAAGGAGAACAAGAGAATGAAAATTTCTACGTTCGTTAAGCCGTAGCCAGTTTAGAGTTTGGAAGGATGGGGTAATGTGGTCAGCGCGACGGACATCGCAGACGAACCGAACACAAGAATTATGAACACGTTGTAATCTTTGCGACTGGTTGACATTGAGGTCGGTCAGTAGAGAATCAGAATAATTGAAGTGGGGCATTACTAGTGTTTCCACATGGACGTGTTCGCGGGTTGTTCCACCCCGGCCGAAGGTTATGTGTAGGGAGCGGATTTTTATGTACTAAAAAATTTAAATATATTTATTTTTTATGTGCTAAAAAGTATGAAAATATTTGCTAAAAATAAAAAAAAAATATTTACTTTAAATATGACAAAAACACCTTACTTAGCTTGGAAAAAAAATGTTACTAGGTACTCACCAACCACACTTGAGTGCTAGTAGTTGGCCGAGAATTGCAGTGAACAACAAAGGTCATCTCCAAATTCTCCATCACAAATGCATGCCGATTATCTCTGAACAACGACTTATACTGTGAAAACGATCTTTCCACATCACAGGACGCCAGACGTGTATATTTAAAGAGAGGAATGTCACAAACACAAACACCGTCAATTTCACCTACAGGCACATCCTCCAATACTTGAGCAACTTTACACGTTTTTTTATATCCACTGTTTTTCCCAAACACATTCTGGAATTTGTCCCTTAGTACTTGTACTTCTCAACCTGGCAGCGAGTCTAGTTTAATTTCCACGGAACGCACCTCCCTGTTTCAGACAACAGGTTTTTGGAGGTTTCGAGTTTTTTTATGGTGTCACACAAAAAGCTTAAATTTGCTAATAGGAAAGCCAAATCGTTTTTAAGCAACCATATTTCAGTATATCTTGAAGGATATCGATTGACGAAGCCCGATAGCAGGGAATCACAACAAGACGTATTACCTTACTTGATAGACATGAGCGAGAGGCGAGAGATTTGTTTAAATTAAAGAATGTTCATATCTGAGCTCTTATCTGTTGTGTTTCACAAACAAAGCGTGGAATAAAATCATCTTCAGCAATAAACATTCCTAATTATGTGTTGCAAGATCTCTCCTCCTTGTCCATGTTAATTTATTCTCTAATAACAACACTGATATGCTGCCTAGCAGTTCTCAGAACTTGAGGCGATACTATTACGAAAATGGATCACGGATACACCATACAGCGGTTAGAAACACGAAGCAACCAAGAATTCTTAAAGATAACGTACTTCTGATTGACATAATTGATTTAGTTTTAAAATGTTTAAAAGTTCTTGTAAAAAATTATTTAAATAAAAACTCCACGATTTATGTGTTTATAATACATTTCCTGAAAATATGTATTTACATAATTTTTTTTTGTGAAAATATGTGTTTTATGTGAAATAAAATTCGGGTTTCAAACTTGAAACTTCATGTTCGGAATTTTTAACTTTGTTAATTGTGTTTTATCACACGCAAAAATAATATTTAATTAAATAGGAATCCGCTCCTTAATTATGTTTTTTACATAGCGATAAAATCCTTCATGGCGTCCTCCGGGAGGAAAGTAAAAATACCCTCTTCTGATAGGAGGCCCAGAGTTATTTCTCTCCCACACTTCTCAATATCGTCTCCAATAATCCATTAAACTAAAATTGTATCCGTGATTATAAAAAAGGATACAAGTGCATCTTTTTGCCAAAAAATAAGTTGTGGTATTTTTTTTTTGTTGCGTAGCCTTCAAAATGTGGATTGAATAAAACATTGCTAACGTGTATGTAGGTCAGAATAAAAGTCATCTATACTAATAATAAATCTGTAGCCGAAATTTTTCTGGTAATTTTCAATTTTCCAAAAATAATTGGTCCTAACATATATAATTAACCACCCTGAAACCGAAAATCGCATTTTTGAAATTTTTGTATGTATGTCTGTCTGTATGTCTGTTACCTTTTCACGCGATAATGGCTGAACCGATTTATATGAAAATTGGAATATAAATTAAGTTCGTTGTAACTTAGATTTTAGGCTATATGGAATTCAAAAATACGTTATTTAAAAGGGTGGTTATAAGGGGGCCTGAATTAAATAAATCGAAATATCTCGCTTATTATTGATTTTTGTGAAAAATGTTACATAACAAAAGTTTATTTAAAATTATTTCCGATAAGTTTTATTCTTTACAAAATTTTGATAGGACTCATATTTAATGAGATAAATGAGTTTTAAAATTAAAATAACGCCATCTAAGACGGTGTAATGAATTAAGAACAAATGACTTCGTCTATAAGGGGCCTTGGACAACAACAATCGAAACAGGTGCCTTGGACATCAACAATCGAAAGCTATTAAACATAGCCTACAGAGAATGTTTCTGTGTTTGTATGAAGTAATATCAGAAGCTAAATTAACCGATTTGTATAATTAATTATTATTTCACCATTGGAAAGTGTAGTTTCTCTAGATGGACATAATGCTATAATGTTATTACAGTAACGTCTGAGTAAATCGAGGACAGGTAAGATTAAAATAGCTCCTTATGCACAGAAAATTTGATTGGCTATTTTGTACATTCGTTTTCTATATTTCTTAAAATAATATTTATGTACACTCATTTTAATCTCAGAGAATTAACGAACAACGAGAGTGTATTGATTTAGTATGCAGTAATAGTACGTTAGCTTAGCAATCCATTATTTTATAATTCAAATTTTAACTATGCTCAATTGAATCGTGTTAAAATACATAAAATATATATGCAATAAATGCAATGCAAAAAAATTGGGTAACGAGCGAAGCAGATTATCTTGCGCTGTTGTAAAAGTTGTTCCCTGGATCAAACGTCCTATTTTAATTATGTAATTACTTTATATTTATTTCTAACAGGTGCAGCGGAGCGCACGGGTACGGCTAGTGTTTAATAAATAATAATCCCTCAGAATACCTCAGAACTGGAAGATGATATTTAGATTGAAAAATATAGAGCACAACGTTTCGAAGGTTGAGATTACTTTCATCTTAAGATACAAATGCGAGTTGTAAAGTAATTACTGTCCTTGCTGACACCAGTAAAATAGACAATATCCACTTAAGTGAGTAGAACTACTTTTCCTTCTCTTCGTCTGAAGGTAAAGTTAGATTCAACTTCCGAAACGTCGTATAAATTACACATAAGCCTACATGTATACTGTATATTATTGATAAACTGGCTGGAAAAGAAGAGATAAAATTCTGCTTTGTATCAGGGATACATGAGCACGTAAATAAAACTGTGTTGTGTTTGTTTGAATGTTTTATTTTTGCTTCGGTTTGTAATAATGTAGAGTATGCGTCTATAATAAGAGAAGTAATATTTAATGAAGGACATGCAATGTATTTTCTCTTCATATGAAGCGACATTTCGAAATTAGTCCCTGCTCACAGCAAATTTTTTTGTGTCTCATTCGAAGTGTATCGTACGTGTTTATTATCAACAGTAATCTCACTAAAGGTTTTGATTTATCTAGAGAAAATCAAAACTCGAGTGGGATTTAATTGACCATTACACGATTAGAAGAAAGTATATAAAGATTAGAAGTAACGAAATACTCCAATACAATAAAATATTAATTGACTTACGAAAATATAAAACTGTCTTCAAATTTGTACCATCTCAACATTATAAATATTACGCTAGTAGATGGCAGTAGTGTGTTATGAATAGCTGTTTTCTTATCAGTTGTGCCAACTATGGAATCTTCATTGAACTCTGTGGACGGTTACTGGTCAAGAAGGCTTTGTTGATTCATTCATTTTTATTAAAACAGTTACATTCCACTTCAATTATCCCGATCCCAGTAATCAACGTCACTTGACAGATGATTTTCAATAAATCTTAGTATTAAACAATCTCTGATACGTGACTATTCATAATATCATATAGCAGAAGCTATAACAAACATAACCTAAATATTATAAACAAGTGTTAGAAAAGTTTTAATTAGGGATGATGAAATAAACAAGAAACGTTTTAATTAACGATGATGAAATAAAAAATAAACATGAATAATTTTAAAAGAAACAGTTATTGAAAGTACAATTATCAAATTTGAATGTTTTAGTGGTTGGTGGTTCAGTTGATGTTATATTGGACGTGTGCGTAAAAGAAGTGAACTCGGTGATGTACATGTACTTATTCAGGATTTCCGATGGTGCTCTTCATTTATTTGTAAATAGGGTTTCAGGGAAGGTGCATAGCTATGACCAGTGATCTTTATTAATTCTTGTTCTTGAATGCCATTGCAAGTCATATTTGAAAGTGCTGTGCATCGACTGGAACGGTTTGTAATTTTCTGTTTTTTGACGTCCAGACCAGTGCAGTTTGAAATGTTGGCAAACAAAGAAACAAATGCTAGGGTAGTGATAAAAATAAACAAATGCTAGGGACGTGATAAAATTAAGCAAATGCTAGGGACGCGATAAAATTGTGCGATAAGCAGCCATGATTGGTTGAAAGACGTCGTTTCGTACCGTTTTATTGGTCAAAAGTAGTGTGACGTAGTAAAAGTGTAATAGTTACCCTAAATTGCAGAACTTGCAATTAAAAATCAAATGAGTAATAGCACAGGCCTGTAGCTGCTCTCGATGCCGAGATATTACTGAGCGAGGCCACGCGACACGGCTAATTTTATATGCAACTTCGCCGCCCGAATGCCCATATCAAGGGTAGGTGGTGTCAAGTTACATTGTTCATGACCTAACTACTAATAACGTTAGCATTCGGCTGTGGTTCAGAGTCTTGTTACAGTAAGCATTTGAAATTCGGACATTTTTTGTTTCACTACGGATCCCGGATCCATAATCAGTGCGGGACGTCAAAAAAAAAAAAAGACTTTGGAAAAGATTAAAATGAGACAAATCGGATAGAACAGTCTATGTGAAATAGGTTGATTTCCCAAGGCCCAGTATATATTCCACAAGGA
Source organism: Periplaneta americana (assembly GCF_040183065.1). Classification (NCBI taxonomy): domain Eukaryota; kingdom Metazoa; phylum Arthropoda; class Insecta; order Blattodea; family Blattidae; genus Periplaneta; species Periplaneta americana. The sequence continues at coordinate 14,585,443 of NC_091131.1, read as the reverse complement.
ATATGAGCGTAGCTACTATGGTTGGAGAGGTCACTGTTATCCATCCTCAGCTCCTTTTCTTGTTATATTATAGCAAGGGAAAAAAGTATCGAATTCAATCTCTGGTTGTGACATCTCATCCAATGAATGGGGAAGGAGAAGGAAGGCATATTAGTTGATGTAACGGTTAAACCCCCGCGAGGCATATAGCCTAGAATCTAACTGCTGAAGCTTGAGCAAAGCACACGCTTTCCTTTTTTATTCCAATTTCCCAGCCTGCATTGCGGTATGGAACAACTTTTTTGTTAGTGTATCGGTTTTTCAACTTTGTTAGCTCGATACGATAGAAAAAGAATATTCAAGTGTATTTTATAAAGTCACGGCTGCAATACATAAATTGTCGTTCAAGTATAAAAATATTAAATGCTTGTTATTACGCACCTATTCCATTATTTTGCTCTTTAATTCAGCGTTAAAATACAGGAACTAAAAGCGATGAAACGTTGTTTTGCAGTTGTTAGATAAAATTGAGCTTCTGTTTCTGCAGGAAAGGAAATTGACCCGTCATTTAATTCAGACCAGACAGGTTAAAAAGTTCGCTCTTATTGTAGCCATTGTGCCATGCATTTCAACGTAGCAGATCTGATTTGATATTTTCGTGTTTTATTAACATTTTTGGAGTTAATTCATGTAACGCGTGGTTCTGATAGTAACATACCTGCTTACAAATCCATCCGACCTCGGTTCGATTCTAAGCAGGGAAGTGGATGTTTGTGTCCCTTCCATAGGGTGTGTTCTGTGTCGTCCATGCTGACCACATTATGAGGGAGCCCTGTTGTTTACGCTTGGCTAACGTTGCTTTATAATCATAAGGAGGGGGCGGAACGAACCCAAGAACTCTAGTCTTGAAGTAGATAATGACTGTAACAAAGATGATGTTGATAGTAGTTAAAAAGGAAGCTCTGATAAATAAATAAATGTATACTAATAATAAATCTGTAGCCGAAATTTTTCTGGTAATTTTCGATTTTCCAAAAATAATTGGTCCTAACATATATAATTAACCACCCTGAAACCGAAAATAGCTTTTTTGAAATTTTTGTTTGTATGTCTGTCTGTCTGTCTGTCTATCTGTCTGTCTGTATGTTTGTTACCTTTTCACGCGATAATGGCTGAACGGATTTCGATGAAAATTGGAATATAAATTAAGTTCGTCGTAACTTAGATTATAGACTATATGGCATTCAAAATACATTATTTAAAAGGGGGGTTATAAGGGGGCCTGAATTAAATAAATCGAAATATCTCGCTTATTATTGATTTTTATGAAAAATGTTACATAATAAAAATTTCGTTAAAATCATTTCCGATAAGTTTTATTCTTTGAAAAATTTTGATAGGACTGATATTTAATGAGATAAATGAGTTTTAAAATTAAAATAACTGTCATCTAAGGCCGTGTAATGAATTAAAAAACAAATGACTTCGTCTATAAGGGGCCTTGGACAGCAACAATCGAAAGCTATGAAAGATAGCCTACAGATAATGTTTCTGCGTTTCTATGAAGTAATATCAGAAGCTTAATTAACCGATTTGTATAATTAATTATTAATTCACCATTGGAAAGTGTAGTTTCTCTAGATGGACATAATGCTATAATGTTATCCTGAGTGAATCGAGGACAGGTAAGATTAAAATAGATTCTTATGCACAGAAAACTTGATAGGCTATTCTGTATATTCGTTTCCTGTATTTCCTAAACTAATTTTTATGACCAAATGAGTGGTCTCTGGATCAAAATGATCGCATTTTAATTTTTTAATTAAATTTAAATTAAGTAACGTAATAAACGATTTATCCTTCTATCAAACACGAATGTTCCCTGGATCAAATGTCCTATTTTAATTATATAATTACTTTATTTCTAACGGGTGCAGCGGAGCGCACGGGTACGGCTAGTAAATAAATAAATAAATAAATAAATAAATAAGTAAATAAATAAATAAAAACGAATAAGTGAAATGAGTTAATAAACAAATAAATATGTAAATAAAAATAAATAAATGAGTAAATAAATAAATAAATAAATATAAATATATTTTTGGCACAATAAGAAGGTTGCAAGAATCTTTTCCTTAATATCACTAATTGAATAATTATAACATTTAATAATATTTGCGTTAAGTCATAAATTCTATCGACAGCCGTGTTATTCAGAGATAATAGTATATTTTATGAATCAAGTTTATAATGTTATACTTTACTGCGTGAGTCAATGTCCAGGAAACGAACGAAGCGAATTCCATAATTATTTTGACGATGCAATAACTACAGTATGTAACATGTTAAACATGTGTTGCATCCTTTATGTAGTATTTTTTTAATATTTATTTATTTAACCTGACGGCCTTCTCTGCCCCTCTACCAGGGGATTACAACTATAATATGGAGAATAAAATTACAATTAAAATTAAATTTACAATTACAATTACAATTACAATAAAAATTAAAGTACGACAAGATTACCTGATTAATGAAAGCTAGACATTTTATCATAGAAGTTAAGAACAAAGACTATTTTTGTATTTACTGAATTACAAATTAAACCTAGAATAACAAATTTCTATAATTATGAAATTACCGGATATTGAAATATTTTGTGATAGATTAAGATAACTATTTACAAGAAACCATGTCTGAACGAGTCTCAATTACTGACCAAGTGCCTAGTAAGTTTGCGTTTGAATTCAATTTTATTTCGGCAGTCCCTGATGCTAGCAGGTAATGAATTCCAGAGTCTTGGCATGGCTATTGTGAAAGAGGATGAGTATGAGGAGGTGCGATGGGATGGTATTGTTAGTACTGTTTCATGGCGAGAGCGTGTGTTCAGATTGTGGTGGTATACTATGAAGAAAGGGGTTGCTGTGACAACAATGATTTAAATATTATTGCACGACAAATCGTTTCATAATATTAACTTCATGGCACAAGTTATGGCGTCATAATAGAAATTTCTTTTAAACAGTTTTTTTTTTATTTTTCCCCAAAACTTTGTATTTAGTAGTTTCTCCAAAAACCGATTCAAATATTGTTGGGACAAGTTACCTGGTTGGGTTTTTTCCGCGGTTTCCCCTTAATCAATTGAAGCAGAATTGCCGGGTAACTTTCTGCGGTGGACCTCGGACTCATTTCGCCATCATTAATTCACATATCATCATCATCATCATCATCATCATCATCATCCATATGATAGCCCGGGTTAAGTTCACGGTGCGGCGTGCTGTAGGCTACTTGTACAGGGACATCATTTTATTTTTACTTGCATTTTTATTGTACCTGCATTTCTGAATGTACTTCACTCTCACCCCTTCACTAATGTCCTTGCTCCTGTCAGACACACAAACTTACGGCCGCTGTTGCATTCGAAGTCTTCAAGCACTGAAGTAAACACTGCAGTGTATAGTGTGTTTCATAAATATGATTGCGTTTTCTATAGAAGAAAGAACCTATATTAATAATATCGTACTAAAAATTATATTCAAGAAACGATAAATTCAATTTCAGAGAATATGCTTTAAAATGTTTTTAATAATATGCGTACTGAATTGAAGCCTGCATTGTAATAAACGGCAACCATTTTCAGCAACTTGTTTAAAAATTCAGATTAGCTTATTTTGAATTGAGGTGGCTAGAAGCAAAGGAATGCTAGTGACATTTGTAATAACATGAGTTAAGTGCATCCAGTGTAAGCAAAAGTATCTAAAATTTTAGTGGCAAAGGGATATTTTAATCGCATCACACATTAAAATTTAAATAAAAAATTTCACCGATTTTACGAAAGCTTAAATATTTAAACCCCATTTTCTCAAAAGTAACTTAAGTGCACTTACAGCCCTTTACTTATGACCCCCTCAATTTAAATGCACTCTCTATATTGTATGTTAACATCAATAATTAATATGCTAAATACAGTAGACATTACATAACGAACATAGCCGCCTGAAAAGTTGAGGTTTTGAAAAAAAAAATGTTATTACTCTACTGTATTTTGATAAATTCCGTAAAAGTGATGATCAAACTGAAAATCGTAATATCGTATTTCCCTACAACATAAATGGATACACTACTTTTCTCTCCTCCTATACCTAGTAAAATGATTTGTTTACATATTGCACTAGTAACATCAAACTCCTGTAATGGAAGGGGGCAACAGTGTTTCCGAGTATAGCCAGGTTAATGTTAAAAATGTTGGTAAAAATAAAGTGATGTCCCTGTACAAGAGTGCAGCCGTTCGACTATCTCATCATTCACAGGGTAAGCCTTCGAGACCTTCTTCCATAAAAGAGAAAGGAAAATAGTGTGTGAATATGCTCATTACTTTAATGACAGGTATCATAGGTACAGATACTTGGGTTTAAGGCTTTTCGTCGCGAATTTTTTATCACTGTAATGACCTCGTTATCCAAGGATAATGCATCTTATTACCGAAGTCCTCACAAAAATAGCCTGGTAAAGTATCTTCAGATTCCACTGTGTCCTGGAACACATCATCAGGCAAATAGATACGATCAGAGGAGTCGCTTAGTCTGGCTACACAATGTTAGTCTATTTATAGTAATGTCACAAGAGATCTGAGACTTATCTGGAAAATCTCAGACCTCGAGTGACATTTATTAGGACTATTTCGTGAATAAAATAAAAATGTAAATAATATATCTCTGAAATTCGCTCAAAAATGTTAATGATTGTATATTTATGAATACTTACTTATTCAGACATTCGAAGTTGAAATAGATGAGTATCAATAATTGATTAAATGGCGATCTTACGCGTGTTAATTATGTAAGCATGTACGGCTTACAGCTGTTTCGGTGCTACTTCACACCATCCTCAGAGCCTTCTGTGTCTCTGCGCCATCTCAACTTCGCTGCATGTTCTGCTATTGCTGTTATTTGGCACAACTCTTCATCACACGAACGCATCCACACAACAGGCAGCGAAGTTGAGATGACGCCGAGACACAGAAGGCTCTGAGGATGGTGTGAAGTAGCACCGAAACAGCTGTAAGCCGCACATGCTTACATAATTAACACGAGTAAGATAGCCATTTAATCGATTATTTATATTCAAGTGTTAAAAGTAGTGTACGAAAGATTCAACATGGATATGAATATCGATTACTGCAATGAAGAAATTGGATGTTATTCAGTAATGCGAAATAATAAAACGAAATAAAATGTTAATTACATGTACGTATACTGCTCTTTTCTCTTGTTATTATAACATAAATACATTTTCATTATCTGATGAAATCATAATTTAATTTAAACATTTTATAATATAATTACAAATAACCTGATTAATACAGTAATTAAATGAACAATATTGTTGAAAACGCAGTTATCTTTATTTATTTTTATTTTCTTGGGTTATTTTACGACGCTGTATCAACATCTAGGTTATTTAGCGTCTGAATGATATGTAGGTGATAATGCCGGTGAAATGATTCCGGGGTCTAGCACCGAAAGTTACCCAGCATTTGCTCGTATTGGGTTGAGGGAAAACCCCGGAAAAAAACCTCAACCAGGTAACTTGTTCCGACCGGGATTCGAACCCGGGCCACCTGGTTTCGCGGCCAGACGCGCTGACAGTTACTCCACAGGTGTGGACAAACGCAGTTATCAAATCTGAATGAAAGAGTGTCATTTTCTTTAGACACAATGCACATGGAATTAGAAGATGAATATGTAGATGTGGAAGTACTTCCGCATGATGTTTTTGGTTAATCTGTAGATAGGGTTTAATCGTAAAATGCTCCCTTGAGTGACTCGTAACCTCAAATAACTCCATTTTCTTCTGTAGTTTTGTCTAATAATCTAATAACAGCTTGTGCTATTCAAAGACAATGAAAGTTTCAAATACCTGTAGTGAAGGGAGGAGAGAAAAGCCGTGGGGTGACAACATACCTCAGGTGAGCAGTAATGAGTCCGAAAAAGGGTGAGAAGTCCAGGGTTAAGTGCAGATGCATTGGTATGTCCCGTGAATTTGATTAGTTCGCTCAGTTTTTTATTGTGTTATTTGGCTTTGAGAACACAATTGCGGGAGTAGAAGGAGGCCGCTATCTGAAAATCGATCAAGCTAACGTATAAATCCCCCAGGTCTGATCTAAAGTTTTGAAGGAAAACTATATTAGGCTATTTGTATAAAATGTAATTACACCGACTTTATCAACATTATGTGTAGTTTATGTACATTAAACTAAAAATTCATTACATTTAACAGTATATTACTTACAAATGGCTTTTAAGGAACCCGAAGGTTCATTGCCGCCCTCACATAAGCCCGCCAGCGGTCCCTATCCTGTGCAAGATTAATCCAGTCTCTATCATCATACCCCACCTCCCTCAAATCCATTTTAATATTATCCTCCCATCTACGTCTCGGCCTCCCTAAAGGTCTTTTTCCCTCCGGTCTCCCAACTAACACTCTATATGCATTTCTGGATTCGCCCATAACAGTATATTAGATGTTTTTAATAAAATGATCGTATTGTTTACTTGAAATAATCATATTTCCAAAACAAATGTATAGTGGAGGAATATTTTTTGCGATTTAGCTGAAGCATTTGAGTGTGTAAATTACAATATATTGATAAGAAATTGAAGTTTTGTAGTATTAAATTTTAGACCTTATGTCAGTTTACACATAACTTACCAAATAAAAAATATGCAGGCTCAGTTCTTATTGAGCCGTCGTCAATTCGGAGAGTAGGCCTATGACTACAATTTGCAAATCGGAGAGTTGTAATGATTTAGTCGAGTACGGTTTCAAAGCGTTTATTTAATTTGTTATAGCCACCACAGCTCTACAATGCGAAAATTAGCTTACATGATGTTTACAAATAATGCTGGAAAAATAGGACACGTTTGACTTGAATACTAAAGTATTCACCTCTAGGTCTATACAGTATAGAGCCGAGTTTCTGAAAGCACTGGGCTCTACCTATTACATTTGTTTATGGGCTCTACAACCTGCTCTCCTGCGTCTTCATACGTAGGTTCATCTTTATTTAGCGGTGGGTTGTGCTAGATGGTAATTTCTTTTCTTTATTTAGTATTTTTCTTGGAGTTTTATTTTCAAGGGTCGATTTTTCATCGTGCTCATGTTTCGTCAAGGAGAGACATGTGCTGTTTGGAAGTTTTCTTCCTTACTTTTGTTACATATTTACTTTCCGTATTTCTTTGTACAGGGACATCATTTTATTTTTACTTCAATTTTTATTGTACCTGAGTTTTTTAATGTACTTCACTCCCACCCCTTCTACTAACGAAGTTCCAACTCCACACAGAACCAAGACCGCAGATAGTAAGCAGTACTGAGTTACTGAGTATAGTACGTTCCAGAAATATGTTCGCGTTTTCCAATGACGAAAGAGCTTTCAATATTGAATCATATTTTCGCACAGGTACTGTCCGTTTGCCTACGTCGCATCCCGATTCCCCCCACCTGCTTCTGCTCGCCCCACTGTAATAGCTGGGCTGTCTTAGCTCTTTTCTGAAAACATTAATTACTCTTAGGAATTGGAAGTTTACGTAATATTATACAGCTGTTCAATTTAACTTAAAAGGGCCTCGTTAAGTAATTAACTGTCACGTGATTTCCTCCCTTTCTACAATCCTGCGGCATAACCACTTGGACGGACAGTAGATAGCATGTCTGAGTAATTTTATATTTTCGGGTCGGGCAGAAGTGAAGATTGAATTTACAGTACGTAGAGTAGGTACAGAATTATTTCAACATCAGTTACTAGTACGAAGGACGAAACTGGCAATTGGAATTAGATGTAATAGTCTATAGTGCGATAATATGCACAAAAGAACTGAAGCCTGTATCGAAAAGAACGGCCACCATTTTCAAAATTGTGTTTAAATATTCATATTATGATTATTTTTCAATTTAACTTCTTTCTCTATATTGTACGCTAATGTGCTGTAGACAGTATAATATACACTGCATAATGAATACGTTCGCATGGATAACTCACTTCGTGAGTAAAAACACTTATTCTTAATACAGTACTGTACTTTGATTAAAGAAATACTTAATGAAAATTATCAAACTCAAAATCGCGATATTTCCTAGTTTACGTAAAAGGATGAACTACTTTTCTTCCTTCCTATACCTAGTAGAGTGATTTGTGTTTTACGCCAGTATCATCGAACTCCAGTCTTGGAGGGGGGAGCAAGCGGTGTTTCCGGTTCTCTAAAGGTATAGACAGGTTAATATTAAAAATGTTAGTAAAAATAAAATGATGTCCCTGTACTTCAGACACCTTGATTTCGTAAGAGTTGAACTCTGCCCTTTGAGGCAACTTAAATCTTACTTGGCGGAACTCACGAGTCTTAGCCTAGGGTCAGCATGCCGTCGGGTCTCCATTCGAGTTTCAAAATAACGTGAGCTGGTCGGATGATATCACAGTGAACAGTTAGATCGCGCTCAATTAAGGCTGGTTCAAAATAAACCGGGAACGGAAACGACAACGAGAACGGAAATATTGTTAAATTTATTTCCGTTCTCGTTCTTGTTTCCGTTCCCGGTTGATTGTGAACCAGCCTTTACTTGTGCCGGGTTGGTGTAGCGACGCAACTGCTGCATGAATTAATCAGCAAATGTCGCAAGTGACAGTGGGGGAGGGAGGACGAGTTCAAAGAAGGAAGCGTCAAAATAGCAAGTAATACAATACACACATCGAGCAATGAGTTGGAAATTTGTAGAGTAGTAACATCGCAGGGGTGACTGAAGATTTTGACGTGAATACATCTGTGTGTTCAGTCTAGTACTAGGTTCCATCCAAGAAACTCGATCGACACATATTCAGGGCAGTTTTGTCGAGTCCATAAATTTCTAAACTATACGACATATTCCAATGAAGTAAACGGCGATCGACAGAAGAAGGATCGAAGTATCCAACGTGACCATGAGTTGAAGCGGGTGACGTCATCCAGAGATACGCAGAAGAGAGAAAATTGAAACAAGAATTGGAGAGTCGCACGGCAGCCGAGGCAATGTAACTCGAGAATACGAAGCGATAGAAAATTTGCAGTGATGTCAAACGATTCGTTACAATCTCAATTGAGCAACTATCAGCAGTCAACACGTTAAATTCGAAAAAATTGCGAGTGAAATTGAATAAAAAGAGTGTTAGTTGGGAGGCCGGAGGGAAAACGAACTTTGGGCAGGCCTAGACGTAGATGGGAGGATAATATTAAAATGGATTTGAGTGAGGTGGGATATGATGCTAGGGACTGGATTAATCTTGCTCAGGATAGGGACCGATGACGTCTTATGTGAGGGCGGCAATGAACCTCCGGGTTCTCTAAAAGCAATTTTAAGGTATTCATGACCTTTTGAATAAAAATATTCAATTATTGAGCAATCTTTTTCAAACTTTTACTGATTCATTGGTGGAACAGTACTAAGTGTTCTGTGTGGGGGAAGATTTAAAAAAATGGGAAACAGCACAAAAAAATATTTACAAAATAAATTTATTTATTTATTTTTTTAATTCTAACTTCTTAATGGATTATTTTAAACTGTTTTTTTTTAATTCAGAACATTCCTAAATTTGTGTTGAATGTTTCGAATCTCAGAAAGTTGTGTAATAGCCTATACATTTTGATACGTAATTTTTTTTTCTTTGAGCAAGGGTGAATTTTTTTCAATACATTTTATTTATTGCACAATATTTTTGGTTATGCAGTTTTCTAAATTTTCTTTGTTTAAGAACACAGAGCATTTAATTTTATTTAATTTTATATATGACACAATTATTTAAGATGCTATTTGATGAGTTTTACTATTTTTGGAAATTAAACAAATGCATAAGAATCAATAAATTATGAGAAAATGAGAAACAAACTTTGAATAGATAAGAAACATTTAGTGGAAAAAAAATAGTAATTTTATAGTATGAGAAATATTTCTTCCAAACAAATTGCGCCAAATTTAACTTATTTGTCACAGAAAAAACCTGAAAATGACATCGTGCACTTGCAGACAGTAACTTCCGGTTGAAGGAATGACTGCTTCCTGTTAGAAAAATGCTAATAAAGAGCAATTGAAGCAAGATATCATATATAAGCTATATATACTTGTAAAGTAGAAATAAAAAGGAATCAGAAAATACCAAAATTGGAAAACCCAAGATTTTGACCAAAACAGTCATTTAAAGAGTCATGAATACCTTAAGTAAGTAAGCGTGACGCTTGTCTTGTGTTGTCTCAAGCTAAGACTGCCGCCATACTGATCAGCATCTGCACGTAGTCGTCACGTGGTGGAAGTCGAAATGTTAAATTAAGATTATAGGCTGTTATGCTTTTGTAATATGGCTAAGCAGATGTCTAGAACCTTTGCTTTCTTTGTTAACACCAAAGTTCAAATTTCGGCGAGAACAGAAAAAGTAGAATTTATGGTGAACAGAAAAGGATTTGACACTTGATACTCGGTGCAATTCTGTTTTCTCTGCCATCTTTCCAACACGTCTACATAAATAACCTCAATCTTATCCCTGGTACAGTTTCAATGGGAATCGGGAATGTGTTGCACCATGCTATTTTCTTCGAACAATATCCTGACGTACAGGATGCTGGCCTACTTCAAACGGTGAGAGTTCTACGGAGCAAGTTACCGCAGGAATTTCTGGAGTTGGCGCCAACTGATTATACGAAATGTCTTGCAATATAAAAAGAATCAAAATCGAAAACATAATTTTATATTTGGAGAATTCAATCATTGTAACTTGGACCGTCTCAAAAGAGAGCAAGATCACAGATGCTGCTACACGCACCAATCAAATTTTTCATTAAATTTGACATTATCAACTTTCATACAACTTTGTGTTTTACATACAGTACAATTTACTATCCAATTCCGTAAACGGGAAATAAATTTGTCCCATTGCCTATAACGAGAATAGAACCACGGACCGCTTCAATTTTAACCAATTCTTGTGATGATGCCTATTTTTGACATGCTCTATGATCAGTGCGTCAAATTATAACATTTATTTTACTGGATAAGTTAGGGCAACATTTCACAATATGAAATGCCTAGTAGATGTAGACTAACCACTTTTAGGCACTGTACCAACTAGGCTTGTTCTCCTTATCAAACTTCTTTTATTCCGATTGGTGTTTTGTCTGGTAATGTTTTTTTTTTCGCACTAAGCGCTGTAGACCTGTATTTTTACTTATTCTGCATAAGAATGGATTTTCTTATTGAAATTAAAATTTTATTTAAATGTCTTAAGTAAGTTAGAAGATTCAGCGCAGATGAAGGTACTCATTTACCATTAATTTTTAATGTTCCTTAAAACTTTCTTGCTTGAACTTTCTACTTTGCAAAAATATATCAGTTTTGTCTCTATGATGTTTGGTTAATTAATTAACTGAGTTTTTATTGACCGGAAGCACCCTTTCTTCAAACCGGAAGTGCAGTTATGCAAGTGCCAATCCGTCACATTCTGTCAATTTTATATATTTTTCGTGTAATAATTCGAATTTGGCGGTACAGTTTGACTATTATTTTTCATATAGTCAGGAAACACTGTGTTTGGTTTTACAATTTTTCATACCCTCAGATGTAGATGATTTTTCTCCATGTTCACTTTTACAGCATTTTACAACACTAATGTTAACACAAAGTGCACTTAGAATTGAGATATTTTCATCATTCTCGCACCAAAATGAAGCTGATTAACGTAACTAAGTGCCAAACTACAAACAGTGTTCTACTGCTTAAGGAAGTTAATTTAAAACTCCCAGAACTTAAATTTTTACGTCTGAAATTAAAAAAAATAAAATGACATTTTTCCTTAATGGTATAAGATAGGGGAAAACTGTTTTCACAGCTTATTCTGTGTCCTTTTAGGAGTAAGACGAAATAAATTTTGTTCTAACATAAAACTGTGGGCCAAGGACTAAAAGAAACAAATTTCAGTTTTCGCTTTAAGAAACTGCCATCCCCGCCTTCCTAAAAATATTTGAATATTTTATTAAACGATCAAATAATTATTTTAGTGTAGGCTTAAACTTGAAATATTAGTTTTTCATTATTCGATGTAAACTCTACTCCCGGCCACAAGCTTTTGCTTCATCGGGAGTGCCAACCAAAAGTGTACTATTATTATGATCGTTTAAATAAATTATTATTATTATTGTTATTATTAATTGTTATAAATACAAACTTAAATAAGAATTATTTTAGCACCTAAATATATACACATACAAATAGGAGAAGATTTTAATAACATATAGAAATATCAAAGTAAATAATTACAGTGGCAACTTCTCTAAATAAAATAAATAGTAATATGCGTTACAAGAGCGGTATGTTGAAGTTTTCATGTTCGAGGAAAAGTTTGAAAAAGCGAAACGTAGTTGAGCTTTTTTAATTTCCAAGAATTGAAAGAAAACATACCGCTCGTGTATCGTACATTATTTTGTGCGAAGATCGTTTATTACATACCTGAAAGAGGAATTTCTAATTAGTTGCAATGAAATCTCCATCTTGGTTTCTGTTCAATGACGGCAAATTTGCAAAACAAAAATATCTATCTTCAACATTGTTGCTTTAAAATGTTTTCTGTGTTTACTATACTCCAGCAGGCCGTGATATACGTCTGTCTTTTTTTCCCCCCAGTCTATTGAATCTTGTTGATTTTTTCACGGCTTCCTTAATGTTACTTGCATCACGAATGCAGTAACTTTAGTGGAGTTGTAGAGTTTACTTAATTTTTGCAAATATTTAAAAACAATAATTAACAGTGCAATTTAGGTGAAATTGCAGTGGTAAGTTTCCAATTTATAATTATTACTATATTGAACGTCTCTAAAAATAATATGTTAAAAGCCTGAAGCAGTAAAATGAATGTCGCGCTTAAGCGGTAAGAAGAGGGAAATTATTATGTGTGTTAGATTGGGAATAATGAATGTGGAATTTTACACTTTCCGCGGATTGGTTTTATGAGGAAACCAAGCAAATACGCACGATCTCGCACAAAATAATTTTGTGTGAAAATTCTTAATTATGTGTCAAGTAATCAGGGAAAAAGAGTTTTTAAAATTCGGATAAAAACTGAAAATTTTTCTCCCATGGGTGGATAAGTAGGCCTACTTGAAGTGTATGGTTTTAAACGCCGGCCTTTCACTAGCTGACTTGGAGTACGAAATGTTCTCGTTGAGCCTTAGTGGCCGAGGTTGACGTCACTGTCCTAAGCCAGTAATGAGGAGTATAAAAATAATCATGTCAGTTCATCAAAGTTGAGGAACAAGCAATATGACGAAACCGCGAAACTTGTAAGGCACGACAGGTTGACACGGTTCGTGTCGAAGACTCCGTGTTAAGTTCGAGTATGAATAAGTTGACACGCTCGCTCGGGCACTTGGCTGATCACCCTGCGAGCCGAAGACTGGGCGGCGATCAAAGAGTTCTCTGTTGGGGGTGAAGCACAGGATGGATCGAGGGGTGAAGGGATTAGAGGGGAGGTTAGCTTATGACGGTAACAGCTGGCTGCCGGCGCCAAAAAACCCAACAGACGTTTAATATCCTGAGTAACTCAATTATGGGAGCCATCAAGAAGGATTTGTCGTCGTGCCATATGATCCATTGATGGCAATAAGGCAGCAAATATAGCCAGCCAGCAGTGTCTACGGCTCTGCTCCCCCGCGAAGGGCTTGCGAACACCACGCAGCAGTGATAACGTCGCCCTTTACAACAAGGAGCCTCAATAGCGGCGTGTTAGGAAACAGTATACTAGTAGACTGTGTTTATGCTGAAGTACTGTATAAGAACTTTTAGGCCCAATTGTATAAAACTCCCTGACTAAAGAGCAACTTTGATCGAAGATAGAAAAGTGAACCGAGTTCAGACCCTTCTTCTATTGTATAAAACTTTTCTGCCATCAAATTACCTTGGTTCAAATGCAATCTAAGTTCACGTGAAAAGGATTTGGCAACATCGCATAAACAAGTGAAATACGTGATGCGCGGACAGGTTTGTTCAGTGTTGCCAATCTAGCGACTTTAACTCTTTTACAACAACAATTTCTTTTAACTTTTATATTGCTTAAATAGGGATTAGTGACCTTTTTAGCACCCTATAGTGACAAAATTTAATCTTCCTTTGTTGATAATGAGAAATCTAGTGACTTTACAACTACTTTTTAGCGCTTTCCGTACACTCTGTTGGCGACACTGGTTTGTTTTGTGCAATGTAAATAATGGCGGACAATAGGAAGGTTGACCGTTCTCCAAATTGTTATCATGTTATGGTATTTGATACTGCTAAACATAATAAAGCTTTATAAAACGACAAATTTCGTATAGTAATACTGTTAAATGAAAATTTATGAATGTACCTATCATATCCATTAATAATTAATTGTTGTTATAAACTTAATATGATTATAGGTTATGTTATTTGATACTGCTGAACATGATGGAGCCTTATAAAATATAAGAATGTTTGTGTACTAAGGCAAGAAATTGAAAAAAAAAAAAAATATATATATATATATATATAAATGTACCTTACTTACTTACAAATGGCTTTTAAGGAACCCGAAGGTTCATTGCCGCCCTCACATAAGCCCGCCAGCGGTCCCTATCCTGTGCAAGATTAATCCAGTCTCTATCATCATATCCCACCTCCCTCAAATCCATTTTAATATTATCCTCCCATCTACGTCTCGGCCTCCCTAAAGGTCTTTTTCCCTCCGGTCTCCCAACTAACACTCTATATGCATTTCTGGATTCGCCCATACGTGCTACATGCCCTGCCCATCTCAAACGTCTGGATTTAATGTTCCTAATTATGTCAGGTGAAGAATACAATGCGTGCAGTTCTGTGTTGTGTAACTTTCTCCATTCTCCTGTAACTTCATCCCGCTTAGCCCCAAATATTTTCCTTAGCACCTTATTCTCAAACACCCTGAACCTATGTTCCTCTCTCAGAGTGAGAGTCCAAGTTTCACAACCATACAGAAGAACCGGTAATATAACTGTTTTATAAATTCTAACTTTCAGATTTTTCGACAGCAGACTGGATGATAAGAGCTTCTCAACCGAATAATAACACGCATTTCCCATATTTATTCTGAGTTTAATTTCCTCCCGAGTGTCATTTATATTTGTTACTGTTGCTCCAAGATATTTGAATTTTTCCACCTCTTCGAAGGATAAATCTCCAATTTTTATATTTCCATTTCGTACAATATTCTGGTCACGAGACATAATCATATACTTTGTCTTTTCGGGATTTACTTCCAAACCGATCGCTCTACTTGCTTCATGTAAAATTTCCGTGTTTTCCCTAATCGTTTGTGTATTTTCTCCTATTCGTAAATTTTAAGCCATCTCTTAGTATAGCTATTTATTGCTTCTAAAATAGTATGTTTAATAGCTATTATATATATATATATATATATATATATATATATTTCTTCCTATAACCATTACAGGTTGCCATTGACAAAGAGTACCATACAATAAATACAGAGAAATGTCTTGAGGCTTTATGAAACATATTTTTGTTGTTACAGTGAAAAATAACAAATTGAAATAGATTGAAACAGAAAATAATATACGAAGTAACGTCAAGAAGATGTGAATTAAAGACATGGTCCATGTATATAATGCCTGAAAATAGCTATTGATTCTTTGCGTGTTTGTTTTTAAAATAATGTGTTTAACCTGTAACTGCAGCCAGTGTATTGTTATTAGCATCTCTTTGTTGTTACCTATTGCTTTAAAAAGAATGTGTTTAACTTGTAATTTTAAGTCAGTTTTTCTACTATTCCTTTACTGTTTACATTTGTTTTTAAATATTTTGTATTGCCCCTACTATTAGGCCTATATATTGCTCTTCAAGAATTTCGTTATTCGTTAGTTATAAGTCATTACTTGTGTTATTTTAATTATTGTACTTGTTCCTGAATCACGTATGTAACTTGTAACCGTAAATCATTGCTTGTAATATTCTTTTATTACTCTTAACTGTTACATTGTTCATGAATTAAGTATTAATTTGAAAGTGAAAGTCAAACTTTGTTTTATTAATCTACTATTGATTATCTTTTTAAGGTCGTGTAATTACTCTGAAACGGTTAGACATTCTTGTATATCTTTTACATTGATTATTCCTCAAATATATCATTAATCTTTAACAGGATCCATTCTTTCATTAAGGTGCATTCTTCTACATAATTCATGTGAATTGTAATTGTGACGACAATTTTATATTATAATTTTACTATTGTTTATTGGTTATAAAATATGTATTTTGATGCCAACTATAACCCTAATATACCTCAGGGTGAAATAGGGTTTATTAAATTGGATAATAAAAAAAAAAACTAGCTAGCTAACTAACTGACTAGCTAGCTAACTGACTAACTAACTGGTTAACTAGCTAGCTAACTGGCTTACTAGCTAACTAACTGGTTGACTAACTAGCTAACTAAATCATACTTAAGCCGTCACGTGTCAGTCAGTCATTGTTAGTCACTCAGAAAGTCAATTAGCCCATAATTTGCATACACTCACTCACTCACTCACTGCCGATCGGTCAGTCAGTTATTGACACATTCGTCTAACGTACTTATTACATTACATTAAATATCAATACGCACAAAAACTACTGAAAATAGATACTACGGTTTATGTAACTAATAACCTAGTGCATACATTTCATATTTCCACACTTTCAACATCGTCCTCGAAAAGGTAAGCACTTTTAGTACTTTAACAATTTCACATGATTAAAAAACTGTCCGTTCTACGGTACATCTCGCATGTCCTTGACTCATAACCGAGCACTCAGCGAGGGCCGCGTGTGGGCAGCTGCGATGTGCACAGCCGCTTCCACTCTACTTCCGAGAGCGTGGAAATATAGAATGTATGCACTGTACAAACTGTAGTCAAGTAAAGCGCTTTCAAACCTGGAACATGAACATGTCTGTGTGAAACGAAATTCTATGCTCACTGACGATTTTTTTAAATATAAAATAATTTACATGCTCAAAATTCGTTCCATTATTTTCTATACAACAAAATCATGACGTTCACGTAGATTCTCAACATGTCTGCAAATAAAGACTGCTGCTATTGGTGAAGAAAAGAAACGACCTTTTTCGTAATTTGTTGTCAGTGAATTCTCCACAAATGTGGACGTCTTTAACATATCCCATAATAATAACTTATGTGTTCCACGGAAAATTACGCGTTTCCCAAGTGTCCCTGGAGCAATGCGAGAGTGTTTATTGGTGTGTGGCTGGTGTCAACAGCGAATAGGGATTATAAAGAATGGACACAGAGAATTTTCCTGTGTTTTGTTTCTCTGTGCGCCAGCGGCTAGTTCCACTTTCAAGCGCTAGAGGTAGTGTAATCGAGCATACGCTAAGATAATAATTGAGAATGGAATTAAGGCACAGGATCCAAACATCGCCTACCTTATTGCATAATCCAGTAACGCTTTGCTTCAAATAAATTCAAGTTAACAGCTTTTCCTTATTTCTCAGTGACAAACTAGTTGTAATAATAATATTTTATATTTCAGATATCATAAATTATATTATAAAATAATATAATACATTATAAAATTACGTAACGAATTCGTTTAATATTTGTATATAATATAATATAGGTATATGGTTTTACTTCTCGTAAGAGTTTTGTTTTTCCATTTTCAACGCTATCAAATCATTACATATTTTAATTGTTGTTGGGATCAACGTCTCAACTCTCATTATAAAGGAACTCTAGAGTCTAGACATTAAGTTAATGACGGATTTATTATTTTATGGATCCAATTTATTTTATTTGAGTACATAATGTACCTAGATGTATTAATTATATGTGTTATATTTCCGCTGTGTCGACTGCTAGCTGGTGTGATGTCAGCGCCAACTCTAGGGAGAAAGCAGAATCTCACGCTTTAGCTGGCTTGAAGGTCATTGAAATCAGTCCGGCTACATCAAAGGTACCGACGCGAAGTGTCCATTCTTTATAATCCCTATTCGCTGTGTCAACTCGTAGACTAAGAACCGCGGCTTATCTGACACGTGCTTCAAACGTAGGCCTACGCCATTTGCACGTCTTAAGTGCGTATGAAGGAAGTAATACGCACTAATAAAGACTTACTCCTCTGTTTTGAGAGCCGCAATTGCAGCTCTATGCCAAACACTGAATCTACAACACCCCTATGTTGAAATATTCTAGAAAATAAATATTTGGTTGCTAGCAAAGATGCCCAGTAGCCGAGCAATATCATCACTGTTTATTTTGACACACAAGTTACTGTAATATACGTATCCGCGCACACATTGGCTTAGGCCTAAAAGGAAACCGGCCAAATTCAGAAATTCTGTGTAATTGACTTACATGAGTTCAGAACCGTTTAAAATAAAATAAACACTACTTCTTAATAAGTGTTTACAGTCTAATTTGAAGATAATATCAGAGAGAGATGAGCTGTGATGTGCACGTAGTTTGGAATGGAGTCCTGTAGAGGATGAGCTTATGCCAGGCAATGTTGATTACTAAGGAGGTTCCCGAACTAATCACAATTCGCGTACCGGCCAATTAGTTTACTTAAGGTATACATAGATTCTAAAAGTGTCTATTTCTTCAAAATTTTGGTAAATAATGTTTTTACCTCATCTGGGTTCTCATTTCTTCTAGTTTTCAAAAATATATAACTTGCAGCCATTATCTCAATAATTTCATAATTATTTGGGGATTTATAATATAAATGCACTATTCTTTCTATACCTTACGCCATCTTCAGTGTCTGTTTTCTCATATTTCACATTTTCCGACATTTGTTATCCTTCAGATGGACAAAAAGTAGACTTCCAATTGGGCAAAAGACTTCATTGAGGTACCAAATTGAAGCTTAAACATGTGGCTATTTTGTAAACTAAAATTATTTTCAGTCGATTATGATTATTTTTTCCCAAAAATATATAAATATACATATATATTTCTTCTAAAGTGCTTATAATATATGGTGGCATATCGTTTGAATGGTTCAAGATAAATAATTTTAGTATGCAACATCCTCAATACGTAGGGAATCATTTTGGCGAAAGAAGTTTTATTCTAGGTCAATTTCTAATGGAGTTAGGTCGGTTCAAAATTGTATTAATTAAAAAAAAATATTTGGGGCTCCCAAATTTGATTTTAAAGTTTGAATTATATACTCGTAAATTTCAAGAATCAAGTCACCAAAGTTTGAAAGACATTAAGGAAAACATGTGGATTTCTATCCTAAGAGTCGATTAGGCTATAGCTTTATAGGCTACTGTTGTTTGGTTTACCATTGTTCTGCAGTTTTCTGTCCCTACTTTTTGTCACATCTTTATTATTCGTTTCCTTTTCGTTTCATTGTTACTTTTTACATTGGTGTCATTGTCACTACCCATCATTCTCCGTTTTCTCATTTTGCTTCCTTTCTTTCGCTCATTTGCCTTGGTATCTCTTTCTCCCTTTCTCTCTCCCCACTTCTTTTTTCTTTCTCTCTTTCTTCCTTTCATTATTGTTCCTCTTTGTCATTTTCTTTCTCACTTTCTTCTTCCTAATTTAGTTTCCTTTTATATTTCTTTCTTCCTCTTCTTTTTTGTCTTTTGCAGCTTCGGGTCCTCACATTAGCGTTTTTCAACAACCGGCCCACGGATCGGTAACGGTTCGGAAAATTATTTCACCGGTCTACAGAAAATTCATAGAATCATATATTTTGAAGGAAAAGTAATAAATAAATAAATAAATAAATAAATAAATAAATAAATAAATAAATGAATAAATAAATAAATAAATAAATTAAAGAAATAAATAAATACATAAATAAATAAATACATGAATAAATGAATAAATAAATAAATAAATAAATAAATACATAAAAAATAAATACATAAATAAAATAAATAAATAAAATAAAATAAATAAATAATATAAATAAATAAATACATAAATAAATAAATACATATATAAATAAATACATAAATAAATAAATACATAAATAAATAAATACATAAATAAATACATAAATAAATAAATATATAAAAATAAATACATAAATAAAATAAATAATAAATACATAAATAAATAAAATAAATAAAATAAATAAAGAATATAAATAAATAATTCAATAAATAAGTAAATAAATAAATAAATTGTAACTCCCACCTACAAATTCAGAACCAACAAAAATTATTGACAATCTTATCAACTACATAGGCCTACATAGTTTTTAGGCCGTCTTTGTATTAAGACAAAATACAGGAGCCGAATGAATAATGGTGCTGCATAATGTCTTGTATCAACATTGTGACCACAAATCGGAAAGATTTTGACAAATAGAGAATAGAAGATGTCGCATTGAGTAAATGCCAGTGACTTTGAGAGAAGAAGGATAGATAAACTGTTTCGGATTTAAATAATGTAAATTTTAATAATGAAGGTTAGAAATAAACAATAAAAGAAACTGTTTTTGTCCAATGATAGTGTCCTTAACTTGCCGTTATTCACCCCGACTCTACGAGCGTGCCTATAGATGTCGCTAGTTTGAAGTGTAGACCACTTTGTCTGTGACTATCAAGAGGGCACCATAGGCGGTAGGTCTACGTTGCACGATGATGGATGTCACAGGTGAACCGGAGTACCCAGAGAAAATCTCTGTTGCCTGGACCACGGGTTTGCTCAACAAGTTATAATAAATTCAGGATAGAGCGGAAGTTGAACCCGGTCCCCCAGTTTAAAGCCTGACGCTTTAACACTAAGCCACAGTGAGGTACAGTCCGCGTTACCGTTTTTGGCGTGTGAAATAAGTAATGGGAACGTTAAGTACGAGTGTTTTACCTATGCAACTGTGTTTGACAAATGGCTGATGTGACGTGTAAAGGAAGTGGTAGCATTCTCAGATGCGCTAGCAACATGCTCACAAACTGGGCACTATACTCTATAATCTTTTCGCTGTAAGAAAAATCCTAATATAAACAATATCACGTGACTGAAGTGAGGCTTCATTGGCCGCTGTTTGGCGCCATAGATTCTCAGTAAGTGTTCCCGCCTACTGTTGTACATTCTGTTTCATGTTAAACATTTCCCGTTACTCGTCAAGTAGGCCTAACCTCACTACTATGCATTCGTTTGCTTAGGAAACATTTACTTTATAATTACTGTAATTAAACCTCACTTAAGTCATTATATACAATTAAGACTATTTCTTTTTCTCCGCTTTTGAGAGGGTTTCCACTCTCATGTTTAATAACCATACACACCGAGGATGCAGAAGCCATACTTCAGTACCACGTGCTTACATGAACAACTACGAGCTCGAGTGACGCCAGCTTATTACAAGAACAGACTACTTCGGTATTACTGTTGGTATTCATCCGCGTTCATAGTACATAACAAAATATAAAAGTAGCTTTTCTTTTACATATCGTTTTACATATGAGTGAAGTTATATGTTTTATTGTATTTAACAACTAGAATTCATCCCGGTCGGGGCAAGTTACCTGGTTGAGGTTTTTCCGGGGTTTTCCCTCAACCCAATAAGAGCAAATGCTGGGTAACTTTCGGTGCTGGACCCCGGACTCATTTCACCGGCATTATCACCTTCATTTCATTCAGACGCTAAATAACCTAGATGTTGATACAGCGTTGTAAAATAACCCAATAAAATAAAAAAAACTAGAATTCATTTTTTTTATTTTCAAATAATACAAGATGGGAGTTTCCTAATACGGACTATATTTTCCTGTGTCGTGTGAATGTTTCGACTGTGAGCCAATCACGGGTATAATAATAATAATAATAATAATAATAATAATAATAATAATAATAATAATAATAATAATGTTTTATTTTCGCTGGCAGAGTTAAGACCATAAGGCCTTCTCTTCCACTCAACCAGCATTAATCAATACAATACATAAATTTAAATTACAAATATTTACACTACACTTAAAAGGTTCTCCAGCAATATTCTTCACTACACATTTATTTAAATTTAGATAAATCTATAAGGTAAAGTAGTAACTTAGTTTATGAGCTAATTTAATTCAATGAATTATAATTAATTTAATATTTGAGATAGCTAGTAAAATGATGAAAATTAATTTTAATTTTACTAGGACTATGTGTCAGGGAGAATATATATATATATATTTCTATTTCTATAATGAGAATATTAATGTAATTGCCACGTGACAGCCACGTGCTTGTGTTTACATTAGGATTTTTCTTACAGCGAAAACACTATAGGACACACGCCAAAAACGCTGGCGCCAGCCATACTGAAAACAACTTGATGCAAATTTTCCCCTATCTTTCGTCAGTCCGCGAGTATCAATAGCACGGCTGAAAAACGCAGTCTTACTTTAACATCGAGTGAAACAGTGCCGACATCCCACTCGAGCACAGCTCTGTGTATCATATACAAATTCCAGATTGAAATTCTGGTCATTTTCTTCTCTTCTTATTGTATCGTTTGCGTGGAGCATCTCGGTTCATTAAGTGATTGATATTAAATCACACGTTGCGAGGAGCTCCTTGGCTGCTCGATCAGTCTGCGGGAAGCAGGCACTACGTAATTGAGAGTGACGGAGACTCCTCCCCAACCCCCTGCACAGCCCCGCCGAGTGGATTTCATTATTTCGTGCTGTGGACAGGAATAATACGATTAAAAATTAGTTCTGATCGTCTCTGCGACTTCTTTTTTCCGCCATGTCTCTCCGAGCGAGCCGGCTCTCTGCAGGCAGCGGTGTCTCTATTTTAGCTTCTAGCAGCTTTCGCGCAGATTCTCCCAGTAAGAATATAGGCCTACATACATTCGGATTTATTAAGTGCAGTGGAGTAATTCTGATTACATCAATAATCTCAACAGTCCACATTCATAATATGGACAGAGATATGGAATGGAATGCAATTTCTGGAGAGGGGGCACTAGGCCTACGACCTTTCAAGGTCTATTTCGTCACTCCAAAATCCACAGCGGCTGACTACACTAAGGTTCGCTGGGTCGAGCAGGCAACCCCACTCGTCCCTAGGCCAGCCCCCTCCGTGTGTCGCCAGCCGGGGTTCGAGTTCCAGTCAAGTCTGGGAGTTTTCATTTTCATGTGTAATGATGACAGAATGGAGAAATGTTGACGGAATGATGTAGATGCCTGAAATGAAGAAACGAGAGAACCCCGAGAAAACCCCAACTGCGACCTTGTCCGCCACAAGTGTCACTATGGATTTTTCAACAGTAATCTCACTAGAGGTTTTGATTTATCTAGAGAAAATCAAAACTCGAGTGGGATTTAATTGACTATTACACGATTAGAAGAAAGTATGTAAAGATTAGAAGTAACAAAGTACTCCAATACAATAAAATATTAATTGACTTACGAAAATACAACTGTCTTCAGATGTATTATTGTACCATCTCAACATTACGCTAGATGGCAGTAGTGTTTTATGATTATGTTTCCTTGTTATCAGTTGTGCCAACTATGCAATCTTCATTGAACTCTGTGGACGGTTACTAGTCAAGAAGGCTTTGCTCATTAAGTTTCATTTTTATTAAAATATTTGCATTCCACTTCAATCATCCGGATCCCTGTAATCAACGTCACTTGACAGATGATTTTCAATAAATCTTAGTATTAAACAATCTCTGATATGTGACTATCCATAATATCATATAGCAGAAGCTATAACAAACATAACCTAAATAATATAAACAAGTGTTGGAAAAGTTTTAATTAGGAATGATGAAATAAACAGGAAACGTTTTAATTAACGATGATGAAATAAAAAATAAACATGAATAACTTTAAAAGAAACAGTTATTGAAAGTACAATTTTCTAATTTGAATGTTTTAGTAGTTGGTGGTTCAGTTGATGTTATATTGGACGTGTGCGTAAAAGATGTACATGGTGTATCCCTCAACTTATTCAGGATTTCCGAATGGTGCTCTTCATATCTTTATTAATTCTTGTTCTTGAATGCCAATGCGAGTCATATTTGAAAGTGCTGTGCATCGACTGGAGTGGTTTGTAATTTTCTGTATTTTTGACGTGCAGACCAGTGCAATTTGAAATGTTGGCAAACAAAGAAACAAATGCTAGGGACGCGATAAAATTAAACAAATGCTAGGGACGCGATAAAATTAAACAAATGCTAGGGACGCGATAAAATTAAACAAATGCTAGGGACGCGATAAAATTGTGCGATAAGCAGCCATGATTGGTTGAAATACGTCATTTCGTACCGTTTTATTGCTCAAAAGTAGTATGACATAGTAAAAGGGTAATATTCATTGAAAAACAACCTTCAGGCGGTCCGCCTGTGTGACAAGCTGAAGGCCAGACCATTCAGCCACCGTAGGGAGGGGCAGAGGAACAAAACAGAAATGTAATAATAAAATTACTTTAAAACAACAGATATCCACTTCAGAAAATTTGGCAAGCAGAAACAGAGACATTACGAAAGAATAAAAATATTTAACTTTCTTTACTTACATTCGGTACTGTAATGGATGGTGGATGCCTTGTCATTCTCAGATGGCCTATCCGGTTCTGTAACTATCGTGTCTTTCGTTTTGCGTCGCCTCATCCAATACTGTAACGTTTGACACATCGTTTTGCGGTACCCAATTAGGTTCTGTAACATTTGTCTCGTTTTCCGTTTACCACCGGATTCTGTATCGGTTGCCTCGTTCTTCTTTGCTCCAAATCGGCCCTGTTAACTAGGCCTACCTCCTTTCATTTTGAGGTGCCTCATCCAGTTCTATAACGGCCATCTCTTTGTTTTGCAGTGCTTCATTCGGTTCCGTAACGACTGTCTCGTTTTGCGTTTGCAATCACATTCTGTAACTAATGGATTCATCGTTGTTGTTCATTGCCCCAAATCGGTTCTTTAAAGATTCTCTTTCCTTCTTGCGGTGCTCCATCCACTTCTGTAACTACAGTCTCGTCGTTTTGCGGTGCCCCATTGGGTTCTCTAACGATTGTCCCCGTGACTTTCTATTTTGTAACAGTTGCCTCCTTATTTTTTGCTCCAAACCGGTTATGTAACAATTCTCTTTTCGTTTGGTGGTTCCCTACCTGTTCTGTAACAACAGTATCGTCGTTTTGCTGTGTCCCATTCGGTTCTGTTACGGTTGTCTCTTTATTGTCCGTTTGCCATAAGATTCTGTGACGTTTTCCTCGATCTTCATTGTCCCAAACCGGTTCTGTAACAATTCTCTCTTCATTTTGAGGTGTCCTATCCAGATCTGTAATGACCATCTCGCCGTTTTGCTGTGTCCCATTCGGTTCTGTTACGACTGTCTTTTTATTGTCCGTTTGCCATCAGATTCTGTGACGATTCCCTTGATCTTCATTGTCCCAAACCGGTTCTGTAACAATTCTCTCTTCGTTTTGAGGTGTCCTATCCAGATCTGTAATGACCATCTCGCCGTTTTGCTGTGTCCCATTCGGTTCTGTTACGACTGTCTTTTTATTGTCCGTTTGCCATCAGATTCTGTGACGATTTCCTTGATCTTCATTGTCCCAAACCGGTTCTGTAACAATTCTCTCTTCGTTTTGAGGTGTCCTATCCAGGTCTGTAACGACCATCTCGCCGTTTTGCTGTGTCCCATTCGGTTCTGTTACGACTGTCTTTTTATTGTCCGTTTGCCATCAGATTCTATGACGATTTCCTCGATCTTCATTGTCCCAAACCGGTTCTGTAACGTTCTCTCTTCGTTTTGAGGTGTCATATCCAGATATGTAACGACTATCTCGCCATTTTGCTGTGTCCCATTCGGTTCTGTTACGGACTGTCTCTTTACTGTCCGTTTGCCTTCAGATTCTGTGATGATGTCCTCGATCTTCATCGTCCCAAACCGGTTCTGTAACAATTCTCTCTTCGTTTTGAGGTGTCGTATCCAGATCTGTAACGACCATCTCGCCGTTTTGCGGTGTCTCATTCGGTTCTGTAACGATTGTGCCGTTTTCCTGTTCTGTAACGACCATCATCTCGTCGTTTTGCGGCGTTACATCTGGTTCTCTATTGCAACGTCTCATTCCGTTCTCTAGCGATTATCGCCGTTTTCCGGTGATCCAAAATCATACTTATCTGTTCATCATTTTACTAGCTATCTCAAATATTAAATTAATTATAATTCATTGAATTAAATTAGCTCATAAATTAAGTTACTACTTTACCTTATAGATTTATCTAAATTTAAATAAATGTGTAGTGAAGATTATTGCTGGAGAACCTTTTAAATGTAGTGAAAATATTTGTAATTTAAATTTATGTATTGTATTGATTAAGGCTGGTTGAGTGGAAGAGAAGGCCTTATGGCCTTAACTCTGCCAGCGAAAATAAAACATTATTATTATTATTATTATTATTATTATTATTATTCATCCTCTTATGTTTCTGAATTCCTGGAGAAGTTTATATTTGTTCGAACCACTTCTAGCTATTCTTTCTCAGAAGATTTCTTCTCCTTCTTGACTTTGATACCCACTCCATCATAAATTGTATTTTTGACTTTTAATAATTTAACAATTGCCCACTAATGAGAATTTGTGCCTAGCTAGGTAGAAAGGTGTTGTGTTGTTGTTATTGTTTAGTTAATTGTCAGAAGATGGTCAACAAGACACACTTATGAGGCAACTAGACCAGGAGATACTGGAGTAGGGTGGCCAGTTCCTTTCCCCCTCCATTGCATAGGGCCTACATCGCCGACTAGCACAGTTTACACTAGTTAAATTGTAGGAAGGTGGTGAATGATAAATTCTGTATCAGGAGAGAAAGGAAAGGTTCACAAAAGATCATTCGGCTATTAGTGACTGTGAGCTTTTCGTTTTATGCTGGCCTTAGAAATAATTCGACTCGTGCCTGAGGCTAGCACGTCGGATCACTTCTTAATATTAATTTGACAGATCTCCAACTATTAGAACAAAACCATTGTCATGGTGTGGGGATAACGAGTGGAACTCGCGCTCTGACTCTGAGCTCAGCGTAGTTCAAATCCCGTTTGGCCTGATTATTGGGTAGGTTTTTTCCTCCGAGGTTTTCTCAACTAAAAGACGAATGTGAGGTAATCTCATGGGGAATATTCCGATTCATGTCGTCAAAATACTATTCTGCTGTCATCAGTAACATTGAAGCTAGAAATCTCTATTAGTTCAGTCAATATAGCATCGTTAAACAGACATAGATCAAATTATATAGAACAACGCAAATATTTTTCATTATAGAATAAAGGATATTGCCGAGCGGCAAGGTAGGCCTAACACAGAAAGGCAGAAAAACAAACTTTCACGGAGATGTGGGGAAGTAGCAGTTAAATTAGTCAGCGAAGAATGATTGATGTGGAAACGTAAACCAAAGAAGGAGGAAAACCCGACTTTCATGACCTGAGCACATTCTGCAACCACGTGCCCCGTAGACGTCAGAGATCATCTCTGACTATAGTGAGAATCACGTAAGAGCAGTTCCTAAAAGGCTAATTTTGCCGTCTCTTCAGTGTTGTCAACTAATACCAGATATCACCAAAGAGGGTACAATCACAACGCTACGTACTGAAATAACAATAATAATAATAATAATAATAATAATAATAATAATATAATACTTTAGTGTTAACAATAACAATATCTTGCTTATTTACCACATCTCATCTTTATGTTGCGAGGTGTTTCCTTACAATACAATACAATACAATGAATGGTTCAATAATTTATTTATAAAAATATTATATTTTCTTCCTGGACTTCTCGCATATTATATTAGTAATTAGGAGGAATTAGTATGATCTAATAATACAATTCATTTTGTCACACAACATGAAATTTATTGCTTTCACTAAGGAGTTTACAATTCATGAGACCTAACCTAAAAATGTATTTACTTACTTGCATTTTTATCAGTTTGCGTTACTGTAAACCGAAATCATTGCTGCCAACATAACAGTTAGAAAATAACTGCCAGTTGTAGTATTTGTTAGTACCCGAAATTCGAAACGAAGTTGGTAAAAGAAAATTCAACCTGACAGCTAGAAAATCACTATAATCCACTAGCGTATTTAGTAATAGTGGAAAAATGGTTAGGTTTCACCCTTAGGGTATTAAGTAAGCTGATCCCTTCAACCTTAAGCATTTCTCTTCAGTGAGACTAACCTGAAGCAAGGACTATTTTATAAATTCAAGGACCCGCACACGTACATTTGCGTGGGGGACGCCAGATTAGAGGAGACCTCGTCTCTCTGCTGTTGACAGTCCCACAGAGACGCACGGGCAGCCAAGGAGAAGCAAGACGAGGCGCGGCGGTAGCCTACTTTCTTCTGTTCCAAATTAGTTCAGAGTTGAAACCCTACGAAAGACTTTACGACGAATGTTTTCGTTATAACCAAATTTGAAATTTCATTAAAGTAACTGTTCTACTTTGAAATTACTCGCCAAGAGGGTAAAGATGTTGCTGAAGCAGCTGGTGACATAACTGCGATATTTGAGAAGATTTTTTTTTATTTTAGTAGATTATTTTAAGACGCTTTATCAACATCTTAGGTTATTTAGCGTCTGAATGAGATGGTGATAATGCCGGTGAAATGAGTCCGGGGTCCAGCACCCAAAGTTACCCAGCATTTGCTCATATCGGGTTGAGGGAAAACCCCGGAAAAACCTCAACCAGGTAACTTGTCCCGACCGGGAATCGAACCCGGGCCACCTGGTTTCGCGGCCAGACACGCTAACCGTTATCCACAAGTGTGGACTTGAGAAGAAAGGCAGAGGTATCGTGCAAAGTTAATTTTCTTCCAGTACAGTATGAAGAAAATTTTAGTAAAATATGAAATATTTCCATGTTAAAATATCTCGTTAGGTACTAAATAATCTGGAACAGATTTGCATAATTATTTACAAAATAAGCTTTTAGAGATTAATAGATTTGTCTATACCGGACTTTCATTTCAAAACTTCCCCGCCTAAATAACTATTTATTTCAATTAAGTTAAATGTAAACAAAAAAACTTCAATTTAGATATTGAATGGGAAAATTTAAAACTAGTGTTATTTACATTTTAGATTTCACTCTCCTCACTCCACCTTTGAAATTTCATGTGGCACCCCTGTATTTTGATACTTAGATTTGAAGAGTATTCAATTGTTTATACATCTCATTCATTCGTTACATCTTTTGTTTTCTACCGTCGCCTGGAAAACTGGATTGTTATTGTCAGTTGGTTGTAGGATAAAAAAAAAACAATTTATTTAGGATAGTTTCCTAAATTTCATTATCTACAGTTACTAAATTAAAATGTTCAAGACGTGCTTCACTGTTGGCTAGATAGTAATAATTGAAATTGTAACATTATAGTACAGGGACATCATTTTATTTTTACTAACATTTCTGATATTAACCTGGCTATACCTTTGGATCAACGATTAAGAACCGGAAACACCGTTTGCTACCCCCTTCCACGACTGGAGTTCGATGATACTGGCGTAATATACAAACAAATCACTTTACTAGGTATGGGAGGGAAGAAAAGTAGTTCATCCATTTACTTAAACTAGGAAATATCGCGATTTTCAGTTTGAAAAACTTCATTAGGTTTTTGTTTAATCAAAATACAGTACCCTACAGTATTAACAATGAGTGTTTTTACTCACGAACTGAGCTGTTCATGTAGACGTTTAAAAATGTTATGTTTTATTTAACGATGCTCGCAACTGCAGAGATTATATCAGCGTCGCCGGATGTGCCGGAATTTTGTTCCGCAGGAGTTCTTTTACATGCCAGTAAATCTACTGACATGAGCCTGTCGCATTTAAGCACCTGACCCGGGATCGAACCCGCAACCTTGGGCATAGAAGGCCAGCGCTATACCAACTTGCCAACCAGGTCGACTTCATGTGGACGTATTCATTATCCAGTGTGTCTTATACTATATACAGCACGTTAGCGTACAATATAGAGAATGAAGTTAAATTGAAAAATAATCATAGTATGGATATTTAAACGCATTTTTGAAAATGGTGGCCGTTCATTTCCATACAGACTTCAGTTCTTTTTTGCATATTTTCGCACTATAGACTATTGTACGTAATTCCAATTACCAGGTTCGTACTTCGTATCAGTAACTCATGTTGAAATAATTCTGTACCTACTCCATAAAAGAGACCTTACTTACCGTAAATTCAATCTTCACTTCTGCCCGATCCGGAAAGATAAAATTACTCAGACATGCTATCTACTGTCCGTCCAAGTGGTTACGTCGCAGGGTCGTAGAAAGGGGGGAAATCACGTGACAATTAATTATTTAACGAGTCCCTTTTACGTAAGTTATTTTAAACAATTGTATGGGTATAATATTACGTAGACATCCAATTCCTAACAGAAATTAATGTTCTCAGTAAAGAGCTAAGACAGCCCAGCCATTAGCATTTACAGAGAGGCGAATAGAAGCAGGTGGGGGAAACCGGGATGCTACGTAGGCAAATGGAAAATGATGCAATATTGAAAGCTCTTTCGTCACTGGAAAACGCGAATATATTTTTGGAACGTACTGTTTACTGTGACAGTAAGGTTACTATGACTGTATATGCGGTCTTGGATCTGTGTTGAGGACTGTTGAACTTCATCAGTAGAAGGGGTGGGAATGAAGTACATTCAAAAACTCAGGTACAATACAAATTGAAGTAAAAATAAAATGATGTCCCTGTACATGAAATTCCTTTGCAGAACGAAAAGTTAGATTGAATAATTTCAAAGTTACATTGTTCGGATCAAATTTATGCACATTTAAAGGAGAAAACTAAAATCCTTGCAACCGTTTATTATCAAAATACACTGCTCTCTTAAACTGATTTGAGCATATCGGGAATTCATTCAATGGCTTTCCCGAAACACGCCATAAATTGTTTAATATAAAACAAATTTTATCTCGAAAAGGAAGACAAAACGAGCAAAATTGTATTAAACTTTTTTGTTTGAAATATCTCAAAGAATAACCCCCTGATATTAATGGCATTACTTACGGCTCACTCTAATAAAATTATAAAACCATAAAAGTCATATGCACTGGACACTTGTACAGTAAAATTGTTTGCACTGTATTGAATAGATGATAAGAACAATAGGAGATCGAAGCCAGGCCAAACAATCGTCTTTCGGGAAGGGTACTAGTAGACAATGGCAAGCGATAGAATTACATAGGCCTATCGCATCGGCGTTGTTGAGCGCGATGCTGGCTGGCATTGTGCGGTGACGCATCACATGACAGTCGCTCATTTCATTCAAACGTTTATGCAGATCATACAGAAAAGAAGCCGGAACCCCTTGTGCACTAATACTGTATTCAAACGTAGAACTAATTTCATAAAAGACGCTAAGCCATGAAATTCAAATGCTGATTAGAGGGAAGTTGTATAAATAAAGAATGGCTTACTTTATGACAAGCAATTTTTCCATTAACCCAAAGCCGGTCGTCCTCGGCGACCTAGAGATACCGTGCTTGACAAAATTTCGGCACACCGGCGACACTGATAAAACCTCGGCAGTTGCGAGCGTCATTAAATAAACCGTAATTTAATTTTTAACACGGCGTCTTTCCGGAAAGAATTGAAGTCGGAGATATCTTATAGACTTAAACAGTCAATCCAGGAATACCAGCTGGTGCGATACACTAATGAAAAAACAGGTTACATAGGCAGTCGGTTGTGTACGCACCCTAGAGGCCTAGATTGACTATCAGATATTAGGGCACACAGCAGTCTGGTACAGAAGCGAGTCCAGTGACGTTGAAGGACTGTTAGTATGTATGGTGCCATTTCCATACCTACTCAGGCCTCGAAGTCGGCGCTAGCTAGTTTGTTAGTCCGCAAAACTGTCGCGTATAAATAACACTGAGTTTGTTTTTGGGGAAGACGACATCGGGAAACAGTTTTCTGGCGCTACTGTAGCATGGTAATTATAACAAGATTATGTACGACTTAAGACCTTCGTTCAATGCCGTGCGACATTTTTATGGTTTTGCACAGTATTAAAGACGTAAAAACATTAGCCTATAAACTCAAGATGCGTCAAAATAAATGCAAGTACTGCATGCACGAAGTTCTGCAACAACGTGCCACAAGGAAGCAGAATATAGGGCAGTTATATTTCAGTCATTATTATCTACGTTTTCCATGAGATCCGACGTTCGGGGTGTTCAAACTCTGTTGATGAATGTTAATTTT
This sequence comes from Periplaneta americana, assembly GCF_040183065.1. Classification (NCBI taxonomy): domain Eukaryota; kingdom Metazoa; phylum Arthropoda; class Insecta; order Blattodea; family Blattidae; genus Periplaneta; species Periplaneta americana. Next base: position 14,553,182 of record NC_091131.1, on the reverse strand, counting down.
GAAATCAACAAAAATCCTTGGAATAATTTCCTACAGAAAGAATAACTGGACCCCACTTCGTAGTCTAAATTTACGATACGCAAAAAAATTATACATTTGAAAGAGAGGACTCCAGGAAAAGCTTACCGCCTAGTTCAGTGATGTCAAAGCAAGCGCATTTTTATGACTTTCACGTCGTGCGCGGGCATTAAGCGCTAGGTATGCTAGGAGGAATAAGCAGCCTGTTGGATTAAGAAAACAGTGGTGCACAAACTTCAAACGGAACGTGAAATTTTATGTCGTTATTTTTATATGGCTTCTTTCTGTTTGATATTATATATATTGTCTGTAAAACAAAAGTACTACCACCTATTTCTTAGCCTAATATTGCAGTTGTGTTTTAAACGTTAATAACATAATAAAGAATAAAGAAGGAATATTCACACAAATTCCATAATAACTACAACTATACTGTACTAAGTGAATTAAACACAGCAATCATAAAGAAAGTGTTATTCCAAAGAAATACACTGAATATGACATAAGTCGAAATTGATATTGATGGTATCTTTAGCCTTATAAAAGTAATCAAAACAATATTATAGTACAAAGCAAAGTTGTCTAGGTATATGTTTTAACTGTAACTAATATTACATAATAAAACTCTTATCGCATTATGCTTTTAGGTGATATTGGTGCGCAACTTTCTGTTATCAGAATATTCAGTTATCTCGAAATCTGCTGAAGCTATAGAGCTGACGTTTTACCAACACATAGGCACATATCTTTTGTTTGTGATGTAACAGTATTTGCTTTGTTAATTAATTTTCTTACAAACATTTTCCATGCGAATATTTTCAAACATTTTCATAAATTATCTTCAGTAATACGTATTTATGATATATTAGATTTACGAAAACGTTGTTTTAGTACCTGTAAGGCTACTAAACAAACATATCTGAAAATTTCACTTTTCTGTAAAAAGAGTTGAGAAAATATTCCTTTTGAATAAAAAAGCAAACTTGTGAAAAATGAACATTAAAATTAAAACTTACATTCTTATAATGCACTTATACTTCTCAGACAAATCTAAAAATTAACATGGATACAGTTTTAATAGGTTCTCTTCCCTTTATCTATTGAATCAGTGCTGGCCATCCCTGCATACAGCTCGGCCAAGTGGCATATACCACCTCTTTCGTCTGTCTCTTTCCTTTCCGCTGTAAAGCGCTCAGGCTCTCCTGGGCTCTAAAGCGCGCGCTTGCTCCTATGGGCATCAGTTGACATCACTGGCCTAGTTGTTTCTCGCCACACCAATTTTACTGCGAATTTTCATGAAGATCAACGTTTCGATCGAACTGCATAAACCTATGTCTGTGCAGGACAAAATCGCATGAGCCCTCAGAAGTTTGTCAACAAGTCGTAAAGCAAAGTAGGAAATTATGAGAGGTCAAATTTAACCGGTAGGCCGCAGTGTATTCGGAGATGACGTGCGGACTCGAATTTTTGTACTGCAAGGTTCGACTGCCCCTGAATGCGCTCCAGTTTTCCACGACGTTCGCAGGGGTTTAAACTCTCTTTTCTTCTCATCATTTTAATTTTATTATGGGTGTCGGCCGCTTGTGATCCGTTATGGTTCACGCCTTTCTATAACCATTCATTATTCTTACTCATCCATTCTTTACGAGGCCTCTATCTGTTGCCATCCTTTTCACGCAGCCTCCTTTGTGCCGCTGATGGCTTGAATCCCATGAAATGCATCGCGCCGTCCCCCCTTGCAAAGTTTACAATTTCATAGCACATATGTCATTGATTTGGACTATACGCTTTCGCGTATCAACGTCACGAGATTATTCATTGTTACTATTTTACCGACGTCGCTATCATACACGGAGGTCACGCATGCATTGCTGAAGAGATTCGAAAATTGCTATTATTCCTATCGTAACTTAACGGGAGATATAGGCCTACACCTTTGAGGACTGAAAAACTGGTGAAATTCAATACTTTTTTCTAGGCAATGAATAAATCTGTAATCTTGAATTTTTATGTGCATAATATAACGATATTTCTGCAATTTTACACTGTTTTCGGATTCAGTATAACTATTACAGTGACGTGTAATTAGCAATACAAAATGGCATCTGCATTTTGTGCATTTAAATACCGTTTCCCCGATTAATTTCTACAAATATCAGTATTTCTCAGCGATTGTTTTTTCCATGAATAATATGTAAAAAGTCAAATTTCTAAACATTTATTAGGCCATAAAAAATAATTATGCATATGTATTAACCCAATAATTATTGTAGGTTGGTTTGTCCACTTATATGAAATACAGTTGCACTCCAAATTTCACTGCAATGTCTTAGAAACCGTTTTAATGAAGAAAAGTTACGGGTGTAATTTTGTATTTCTAATTATTCGTAACAGTAACAGCTTCACTTACTTACTTACTTACTGGCTTTTAAGGAACCCGGAGGTTCATTGCCTCCCTCACATAAGCCCGCCATCGGTCCCTATTCTGAGCAAGATTAATCCAGTCTCTATCATCATAACCCACCTCCCTCAAATCCATTTTAATATTATCTTCCCATCTACGTCTCAGCCTCCCCAAAGGTCTTTTTCCCTCTGGCCTCCCAACTAACACTCTATATGCATTTCTGGATTCGCTATACGTGCTACATGCCCTGCCCATCTCAAATGTCTGGATTTAATGTTCCTAATTATGTCAGGTGAAGAATACAACGTGTGCAGTTCTGTGTTGTGTAACTTTCTCCATTCTCCTGTAACTTCATCTCTCTCAGCCCCAAATATTTTCCTAAGAACCTTATTCTCAAACACCCTTAACCTATCTTCCTCTCTCAAAGTCAGAGTCCAAGTTTCACAACCATAAAGAACAACCGGTAATATAACTGTTTTTAAATTCTAACTTTCAGATTTTTTGAGAGCAGACTGGATGACAAAAACTTCTCAACCGAATAATAACAGGCATTTCCCATATTTATTCTGCGTTTAATTTCCTCCCGAGTGTCATTTACATTTGTTACTGTTGCTCCAAGATATTTGAATTTTTCCACCTCTTCGAAGGATAAATCTCCAACTTTTATAGTTCCATTTCGTACAATATTCTGATCACGAGACATAATCATATACTCAGTCTTTTCGAGATTTACTTCCAACCCTATCTCTTTACTTGCTTTAACTAGAATTTCCGCGTTTTCCCTAATCGTTTGTGGATTTTCTCCTAATATATTCACGTCATCCGCATAGACAAGAAGCTGATGTAACCTGTTCAATTCCAAACCCTCTGTGTTATCCTGAACTTTCCTAATGGCATATATTTTTTTTTTTTTCATAGCAACTCAAATAAAAAATGTAGACAAAATATTAACAATATCCTCCTAACAGCTATGAATGAATGCAGGAGGAACCGGCGCGGCGGCGTTTCGTTTTGCTGACCTGCAGAAGACAGACTTGCATGAATGCAGCAGCTACAAAGAATTGCAATATTGTAGTGGACGTTTGCAGTGGTTAATGGGTTTTGTTTTAAATGTTTAAGCGGCGAGAATAATAATTTTAGAGAACAATACAAACATTTATTACGTTCAATTATCGGCGTTGGCAGTGGGCATGTGGTAATTAGATGTGGCTTACAATCCGCGCGCATTCACTCGGGCATAATCAAGCTATTACATTAATCGCTTCTCACAGCGCACTAAACGTTGTAATAAACTTAATCCCGGTTTATTGTCGAATTTCTGAATGAGTTAATTATACTGCAGCCAAAATTCACCGCTACACATACAGTATACTGTACACGCGAGATATTAATAATTTAACTTGGTATCCGAGGGGAATGCCAAGTCCTTGTCACCTTCCCTTTCATTTAAGAAGGATCATAGACATAATCTGCAATCATAAGAACTAATCGACGGACACCAACAATAATATTATGTAGTCAAGTTACTAAGATGCAGTTTTTTTTCTCACTACACGAAGCGTAAATATAAAGAATTCAGCTGCGTTAAGTTGCTTGTAGACGATCAAATTTTTCTTCCAATTCAGTACTTTACAAGGAAACTTGTCAACGATTGATTGATATTGAAAAAGATTTGTCAAAGAGTTTCATATTGTTAAAGACTTGAAAAAATGTTTAAAATGTGCTTCAAGTTCATTGAAATCCATGTAAACCAACATACCAATTAATATTACATATTGTTATCATCATCATCATCATCATCACCACACTTTTCACGGATTTGGACCAAATGGTTGATCCGTTCCGGTCTCAGTTGTCCAGTACTCGTTTCAGTGTTCGTCCCTGACGTCTTGTTCCCCAAGTTTGGTAAATTTTAATTATTATTGGGAGACGATCTCGTGACATCCGTTGGATGTGTTCAAATCAGTTATTTTTGTACTTTATCCAGCACTGATGTAACTTTTAGTTCATTTAAAATAACTTCATTAGTCTTGTGATCTAACAAAATATATTGCGCAGTTTTTCTCATGAACTTTATTTCATCCGCTATAATTATTGATTTATCAGATGTTTTTAGAGTCCATATTTCACTGCCATACATTAACAGTGGAAGTGCCAAAGTGTTGTTGTAATTATTATTATTATTATTATTATTATTATTATTATTATAAAGCCTTATAAGCTATGAAAGTTCTTGACGCTCTTAAACTTCAGAGAAATTGTTAAGTTATAGATTTATTAAGCCACAGCGCTTCTGTCTTCAAATTTAACGGAACCGTGTTCGATTCTGGCCAGGAAACTGAAAATATGTTGGCTACCTTTCGAGAGTAGGAGTTTGTCCACAGTCTTATGCTGTGTTGTGTTTTTTTTTAGCATCGGCATGCTATATTGATTACACGCCAAAACTGTAATCATTAAAGACAGACAAAACGATCATGAAGAGTTATTAATGGTCTTCAAACAATGCCTAAACATCAGAATTCATAAAGACAAGAGTAGCTGCGCGCTGTTAACAGTTATTCCAAGACGGTCACACCAGTAGTTGATGAAGTGCTAACTCTGTTTCCAATCTGAGTGTCATTAGGAGGGCCCCAAATGTGCAGAGCGGTCGTTTCATGCTCCGTGATCCGTAACAGAAAGTGTCATTTAGTTAACAATATCGCAAGGCTTGAAAAATATCGATGCCTATTTTTCAAGAGGACCTCCCAACCAGACGAAGAGCCCCTTTCAATTCACAACCCATTACAACCCCTTTCAAAACATGCTGCAAACAAGTATTAGATTTCTCAACCCCTTATTTTTTTTTATAGGCGGAGCAGTGCAGTGTGAAAAGTAGCGCCTTGAATTCAAGCCATTAAAATGTTTTCAAGCAGATGAAATGTTGTGCCATATTTCAAGTGCGGGTTTGTAGGATACAAAACTTTGATATCAAAGAGCCTAAACATTACATTGAACTCGCTCAACCGATCACAACGCCAAGCATCTCACGCTCTGGGCAACAACGGGGCTTCAGTCTCCACTCCTCTCGTCATGCAATAATAATAATAATAATAATAATAATAATAATAATAATAATAATAATAATAATAATATCGAAAAAGGATCGATGTACAGAGATAATAATAATAATAATAATAACAATAACAATAATAATAATATCGAAAAAGGATCGATGTACAGAGATAATAATAATAATAATAATAATAATAATAATAATAATAATAATAATATCGAAAAAGGATCGATGTACAGAGATAATAATAATAATAATAACAATAATAACAATAATAATAATATCGAAAAAGGATCGATGTACAGAGATAATAATAATAATAATAATAATAATAATAATAATAATAATAATAATCTCAAATAATTAGTGTATCAATATTTGCGTCTGTAACAGTTGTGCAGCATGATTATTCGTTTTATTAAATTTTCTGTAACGTTATCTCTGTACTAATATTGTTATTAATCTACTGCTATATCAATAATATTTTGTAAAACGTTTCTACATTGTCGCAGTATATAGGCGGAACACAATGTATGGACCTATCATATTATGTATGTGGTAAATCAAATATTGAATAATTATTAATTAGCAATAATAACTGTATATCTAAGTTTTTCATACTATTTTATTTATAGCTTCATGTTCCTGTTTTGGTACGTTCCAATGACTATTCCATTAAACGTTTGTCATAAACGCAGAAAATAAAGCCTTATTTTTACCGTGTGAGCAAAACATATGTGTATCTTATCTGTCGCCTTCCATACAAGATAAGACATGTCGGTGAGATGACCTTGTACTGTGCTTCCATTTATTACGTGTGTATCACGACCGATCGTATCTCACTCGAGTGTGCGACACTCGACCGAGTTCAAGCGAGCGATTTAACTCCAATGCAGCACTCTGATAAGAACCAATTCCTTACAAATGTCAGTATCACAGTAACACCCAACCGAGAGCAAAAAACGTTTCACTCGATTACAGTAGTCCTGTACAGTATGAGTCCCTTGACACATTTTATTTTATGTTTGTGTATTTTTTCACTTCTTGGAGGAATGTATTTTGAGTATCCTGAATACACGACATTATTTCTTTTTATAGTTCACAAGTCGCAAAATTTCGACCGAAGTAACTTTATAAACTCTCTTTTCTGTACCGGTACCTTCTTAAAAATCTAGCATCGGTTAGGATCACAGATGCTTTTCAGCAGTATTCACAATTCTTCATACAGATCACAGCAAGATAATGAAACAATCTCCTGGCTGCAATGAATACTATTCTACAGGGACATCATTTTATTTTTACTAACATTTCTAATATTAACCTGGCTATATATTTGGATCAACAGGAGAACAGGAAATACCGTTTGCTACCCCCTTCCACGACTGGAGTTCGATGATACTGGCGTAATATACAAACAAATCACTTTACTAGGTATATGTAGGAGGGAAGAAAAGTAGTTCATCCATTTACGTAAACTAGGAAATATCACGCTTTTGAGTTTGATAATATTCATTAGGTTTTTGTTTAATAAAATACAGTACAGTATTAACAATGAGTGTTTTTACTCACGAACTGAGTTATCCATGTGGACGTATTCATTATGCAGTGTATATTATACTGTCTACAGCACATTAGCGTACACTATAAAGAATAAAGTTAAATTGAAGAATAATTATAATATGGATATTTTAACACATTTTTGAAAATGGTGGCCGTTCATTTCGACACAGGCTTCAGTTCTAATGTGCATATTATCGCACCATAGACTATTGTACCTAATTCTAATTACCAGTTTCGTCTTTCGTACTAGTAACTCATGTTGAAATAATTCTGTAGGCCTACCTACTCTGTAAAAGAGTACCTTACGTACTGTAAATTCAATCTTCACTTCTGCCCGATCCGAAAAGATAAAATTACTCAGACAAGCTATCTACTGTCCATCCAAGTGGTTACGTCGCAGGGTCGTAGAAAGGGGGAAATCACGTGACAAATAATTACTTAAGGAGGCCCTTTTATTTTAGTTATTTTAAACAGTTGTATAATATAACGCAGACGTCCAATTCCTAACAGAAATTAATGTTCTCAGAAAAGAGCTAAGACAGTCCAGCCACTAGCCTTTACAGAGAGGCGAATAGAAGCTGGTGGAGGAAACCGGGATGCGACGTAGGCAAACGGACGACAATACCTGTGCGAAAATGATTCAATATTGAAAACTCTTTCGCCACGGAAAACGGGAACATATTTTTGGAACGTACTGTTTACTATGGCCGTAAGGCTACTATGACTGCATATGCGGCCTTGGTTCTGTGTGGAGAGCGGTTGAACTTCATTAGCAGAAGGGGTAGGAGTGAAGTACATTCAAAAACTAAGGTACAATAAAAATTGAAGTAAAAATAAAATGATGTCTCTGTATATACTCGTGCTTTGCCTCTTTCTGGGAACTTTTCTCAAAATGTCAATACATTGATACAACGTAGAACAATATTGGAAGTCAGGATAAGCGCTCAAACACACAACTAATAGCGGGAAACCCATCCAGCGGCGCGGCGCGGCGTCTTACTTAACGACATAATGGGTTTATGTATATATAGGAGCTATAGAGCCCAAACAACCGCAAGGGCGATTATTCCCTACATCACATTTTATTGGTAAATTTACGACTTGTACGCCAGCACCCTAAACCACGCGGCCTTAATCTTTTTATGTTGTACTGGCGATGCGTATTGGAAGATCATGAGTATAGGTTTATATTTTTGGTATATTTCTGCCAGTTTTATGGCGAAAAAAGTAGGAGGTATTCTGTGTCCCCCCCAGCCGCCTCTGCTAATGGCTTCTCCACAATAGAAGTTCGTATGGGGTGAAGACAAGGGAAGGAGTTATGTGTCAGCTTTGTATAGCAAGCGCCAATACTATTTTTTTTGGCACTGAAAGGCACACGCGATTTGCGCACGGGTGCGTCTACACATCCCCGAGATAGCAAAAAAATATGTTCGAGTTATTGGGGGCGCGGAGGTGAGTTTGTAGTTGTACTTTTTATGAGAAGGCAAATATTGATACAAACATCGAAAACAAGATGCGAGGTCCGTATTACGGGATTGCCGTCTGTCACAGAAGTGTCATTCTGGTGAAAGAGACGTTTCCGTCCATGTTTGATTCTGCAGGGAGTTCTTTTTAATAACGTGGGTTTGACAATCTGTTATTTTATATATTTGTTAATTTTCTGAATCCACCACCGCAAGTCTCTTATCACTAGTACTACCACCACTACCACTACCACTACTGCTATAATCTATATATAATTATAATATATATTATAATTTGAACTGGTAATGGAAATTACGGGAAAACGGCTAGACGGATTTTAATAAATGACCCCTCATTTTGAAGCTTGGAACTCAAAGTTATTCGGAAAAATAGTAGTTTTCAGTGAAATGTCAATTTTTTAAACATAATTTTCCTATTTTCCAAAATCCATCTGTCATCAGTTTTGAGAACTAGCTAATAGCATTCACGGCCGACTTGATATTTCCTTCGCTTTTTTGTAAAGGAGAGCGAAGCGAGCATCAAGTCGGCCGTGTTGCATTTCAGAATAAAACAAAACACATACTACAGTAAACAATATTACACGAAGGCCATGATCTGCAAGAATGCTGACATATTTAGAGCTCAACTTAAATTGGTTATTAAAAACTTAACTTACTAAAAATAATTTACAGGTTCGATTCTGTGGTATGTAATTTTCTGGGTACAGCTGTGTATTGGATATTAAAAACTACGAAACTTGAGGTGGTTTGATGACATTATTACTATTAGAAATGAAATATTATTGTAGTTAATGCCATGATGTGACTATTTTTCGTTAATTATACATATTACTGCTATATTGATGATATGAAAGTGAAACGTTTTGGGGTTATATAAGTAGATGTAGATAACAACTTAAATTATATTTTGATTTCTATATTTTACTGAGTGGCGGCTATATAGTATATATAGTATATGTTACTGAAAGCTATAAAACTTACGTAAGATAATAATATTATTAAAAATCAAATATTTTAATAGTTATTAATCAAGTGGGGTTGGTCTTTTTCATATATTTAATGGCGGTGTAGTTATTTATATGCGTGGTTCTCTTCAGTATTGGCTCGAGAGAGAGTATCTTTCATTGTTATGGAAGCAAATAACTTTCCGAATGTCCGGTATTCTTCATTGAAAATAAATGTGAAAAATGTTTATTTGAACGTGTAATGAACTTAGTTTGCAGCATTTGCTGCACAAGCCACTAGTAATAATAATAATAATAATAATAATAATAATAATAATTATTATTATTATTATTATTATTATTTATTTATTTATTTATTCAAAAGTTATGAATATAACAATGAACATAAATTAACAAGCTAATAATAATAATAATAATAATAATAATAATAATAATAATAACGGCTGCCAAGCGTGATGGAAATCGTGCTATGCCTGTTTGCTGTTAGTTATTCTTATTACAGTTCGAAGTGGTGCGATACGATAAACGAAGACAGATGTTGACAAACTGAATACAGACAGGGTGCTGGCTGTGTGTTAATGTGGTGTAGACGCGGTCCTCTTGCAACCCAGCTTCGCAGTAATGACGTTATGAGGGAAAAATGATAAAGAACTCCCCCAACCATTTTTTTTTTGACTAATCTCCTTTCCCTTTTTCGACCATAAAAAAGCCCACAAAACAAATCTTTGTAGTCAAGTTGCTTTCATATTATTATTTTTGCCTTTGGTGACCCTGCCAGACTGAATTACTGTGTGAATTCGGGGCGAAGGTGCAGATCGTTCCTCCACCATTTTCACCCAAGTCCTTTCTGTATCTGCACATAAGCCGTGTCAAAGAGGCTACTGTTTTTACCATTTTACAATGCAAATACTCAGGTACAATATTCAGCGAAGGAACTCAGAATATAAACACGGATAGTGTTGTGACGCAGGAAGGAGAAATACCAATGGATTGCAGAAAAATATGAGGGGTGTGTATGTATGTATGTATGTATGTATGTATGTATGTATGTATGTATGTATGTATGTATGTATTTTTTAAATCCTTCTTTACAAGCATGTTCCATTACAAAAATGCAATACTACATGCTAATAGACTACACATTACAATATTGCTAACTCTTCCGAATACAATGTATACACATTATTGCTAGACTATTCTACTTTCCCTAATTTACTATTTACAACATGTTAACATCTATTCTACTGTTGAATCTTTTAAATACTTTGTATAACACTATTTTAGTACCTATTCCCTTTTTCTATTTACAGATAAAAAAATCAATACTATTGCTAATCATTTTTAAAACTATGTTTAGAAATATACTATTTAACAAATGAACCTATTTTCCCTAAATTTACTATTTACAACGTGTTAACATCTATGCTACTGTTGAATCTTTTAAATACATTATACAGCACTATTTTAGAGCCTATTCTGTTTTTCTGTTTAAAAATTGAAAAAAAAAAAATCTATACTATTGCTAATACTTTTAAAAACTATATTTAGAAGAATACTATTTAACATATTAACCTATTCTCCTTAAATTTACTATTTACAACGTTTCAACATCTACTGTATGCTACTATTGAATCTTTTAAATACATTATACAACACTATTTTAGAGCCTGTTCTGTTTTTCTATTTACAAATTAAAAAAAAGGACAATGACTACTATTGTTAATCCTTTTACAATCTATGTTTAGAAGCATACTATTTAACAAATTAACCTATTTTCATTAAATTTACTATTTACAACTTATCAACATTGTTGAATCTTTTAAATACATTATACAACACTATTTTGGAGCCTATTATGTTTTTCTGTTTACAAATTAAAAAAAATTAAAATCTATACTATTGTTAATACTTTTAAAAACTATGCCTAGAAGAATACTATTTAACAAATTAACCTATTCATTCATTCATTCATTCATTTATTTTATTCCATAGATCTTACATGAGCAATGAAGCTTTAAGATGTGGAACAAGTCAACATTTTACAATATGACAATTACAATTTTTACAAATTTTTATTGTTTTACAATTTAGTAATTTTCTACAATTTTTACAATTTTGTGCAATTTTTTTACATTTTGGCGAGATATAGTGAGATGAGATGTATGTATGTATGTATGTATGTATGTATGTATGTATGTATGTATGTATGTATGTATGTATGTATGTATGTACGAGCGTATGTACGTATTTTCTGACTGATTAAATTAATATATTCCGCTTTGTAAAAAGGACTTTATCATCGATAAAATATGTGTACCATAGTATTCTTAATTTTAAGTTCTATCCGACTGATGAAGTGAATATTTTATAATTTGTTTGCAAACACCTTTCTAATCGATAAACTGTGTCTACAGTCCCTTGTATCCACACGTTCCGCAAGGTTAAATAGAAATTATCCCTTTCGTCGTGAACGTACTTTCTGACCGATGAAATACATATTTTCTCCTGTATTGCAACCACAGTTTCTAATACAAAGTAGAACAGCCATTCCTTGTAAACGCACATATTAACAATCAGAAGGCCTGTAACATCGCCTTGTGAATCAACTTGAGCAATCTCTCGAACGTGACTAACACAGCGAAGCGATCTCGATATGCAAGAACGCTAATCAATGTGGAACGATAACGTATCTTCGCTGCTTGATGTTCAATTTTCCAGAACAACTTGTTTTGCGGTGTCGCTGATAATGCATTATGTAGGAGAGGACACAGAAATGCGTCAATAAAAATAATGCTGGAATAAATCAGCTGTGAGAGAAGCTACCTTTTGCAACTGTCATATTTATTTTCTGTATGAACGGATGTTTCTGGTTTTGGCGTGTGTCTGTCAATGTTGATTTTCATCAGGATAAGTGGGGACTGGGGATGACCAGGGGTTCAGAATGCACAAAACGACTCCCAGTTTTTAATGCCGAGCTCAATTCAGCCATTCACTATAGTTTTACATGCAACCGGTATAATTTCCTGCTATTTACTGACGTACTGTCTCTATGATGTTAATTTTCCTCCAAGATTTCTGGTCTTGCGTTTTAGAGAGATTCAGGAATCGTCCTAAGATCAACCTAACTGTGAGTTCAGTTCTTTCTTCAGGTCCTACTGCTCTCTAACGACTGCTGTAATTGTTTCAATGATCTGGTCTGTTCTACTTTTATTTTAGACATTAATGTAAGCTAATTTGCTAAAAGTCTTTTCCTGTCAAGTCGAATTTTATCATATTCTGTATGTATTTATTCACACTGCAACGGGTATATACCCGGTGGTCGTGGTAACTAATTACACTCAATAATGACAATAATAAACACAATTAATAAAATACAATTAATAATAATACTAATAATTAATACTAACAATAATTAATACTAACAATAATTAATAATAATAATAATAATAATAATAATAACAGGGAACATCCTAAATTAAATGAAGCACGGTCACTTAAAATAACATTTAAAGTAAATCTAAATTGTATCTTAAACCTAAGTTCGAACTAAAACCCACGAGTATGATATGTTCATATCTGCACAAGTACCTTTCAACAGTACACTTATTTCGCTGTCAACTCACTCTCTGCACTGGAACTACGACACATTTCACTGATTCTATCCTGATTTCACTAACACTTCAAAAACATTTCGCTGTTCAAATACTTTGCACTGCCACTATAAACTATAAAGCTTCACTGACAGGAACACGTTTCACTTACACAACACACTTCACTGACACAACACACTCACTGACACAACATAATTCTTCACTGATACAACACTTCAATAACAAAATATCAATTACACCCTTTAAATACTGTGTATAATTATCGTCTATCAGTAAAGTCCTTAAGCCTATTTTTAAATACATTTTTGGTTGTTGGTAAAGCCTTTAGTAAGTCTGCAGGTAAAGCATTCCAGTCCCTGGCAACATACATCGATTCAGTGTCTGATAGACTCTTGTTATAAAGGTTACGGGTTCGATCCCGGCCCAGATCGATAGCATTTAAGTGTGCTTAAATTCGACAGGCTCATGTCAGTAGATTTACTGGCATGTAACAGAATTCCTGCGGGACAAAATTCCGACACACCGGCTACGCTGATATAGCTAACCTCGGCAGTTGCAAGCGTCGTTAAATGAACCATAATTTTATTTCTTTTTATAACGAACTTGTAACTTCCTCTCAAAATTAATTAGACCTATTCATTACATTTAAACAAAGATATCTAATTAATATGAGTGTTATAGAAGTAGCATATTCAATCTCATTGTAAGTTTGCAAGAACTGAGCTCTTTCCCATGGTACTAATAATATTTCTGTTAGCAGTTTTTAACTATCATTAATTAGATGATATAGGCTACAGAAGTTCAATTATTTCCGGTGTACGTACAAAAATCAGAAGACTTTACTTTCGTTTTCTATATTCCATAAGAACGGAAATGCTTGTGAAAACAAAAGTGACACATCTGCCTTCAATTATAAAATATTGATTTTCGTTTATTGACTCATCAAATTTTATGACATAGTTCGTATTATTATGTAATCGCTTGCTAAATTACTTTGCTGCTTATAACAGTTAGTCTCTGAAATTGCTACAAATATGAAAATATATTACTCGTTTAAATGGAGTTCTAACTGTACTGCAAAACTACTACGAATCCAAATGTATCCAAGGTACATTAAAATCAATTTTAACACTTCTGAAGTTTCAAAGTCTTTACATTTTATTAATCCTTTGTGGTCATTCGTCCGCGAAGATATGAGCTATGTTTACAACTGAATGTAAAAAGTAGGTATGCATAATCTTTAATCCTTTAAGCGATCTGGAATGATTTTGCGATCTTACCTGGCATTTTAATATTTGTAGCGAGGAGGAAACTCTGACTCCATCTTTACGACTTCTAGAGAAGGTCAGATTTCAACAAGTAAAACTGACTGGCAGTTTTCCTTTCACGAAGTTTCTGCAGATGTTTTTGATCGAATGATCTAAAATGTCTTTTGAGTCCCTGTACGAGGGGCAATCAATAAGTATCCGGACTGTCCCGAATATAGGCAACATGCAGGACATGGGAAACGGAGAAGTTAACTTGAAAGGCAGAGAAGAAGACTAGCCGCAAGGCGTACATGGAGAGATTCCAGTAAAAATCACAATATGTCCTTGACATGTTTGCTCAAAATTAAGCGTAATATCTCAGTTCTTAAAGACAATCTGACGCTGTTTGATAGACTGACTCAACAGGAATGGAAGTAATGATCTTCAATGACAAGCGCATGTATGTTTAACGGTACAATAAATACAAGTACAGTTCGGAAATATATTGATTGTACCTTGTATTTATAAGCTTATGGGCCTATTATTAGTAAGAGTCGAGAGAGACATGGGAAGCCAAAAATTTTGGTCTGCAATATTTTTCTCAAACGTTTCCGTTTCCATTGTAACCATTTTGAATTTTATTCAGCTTCCTCCAAGTGAAGGCTGCCTAGAAGACAAAGCTTACCAAAAAATGTTGTTTTTCTTAGTAAATGGTAGGTACACAATAATTATAATGAAAAAAAAATAATGGAGAAGGAAAAGAAAAAGAAATAACACAATTATAAATAATTGAGGACGACTAAACAAAAGATCACGACCACGACCTGAGGTAAGACTTGTACATATGTATGTATGTATGCTCGAGATGCACGAGCAAAAGCCATAAGAGGTGTGTCGTGAAAAACAAGTCATATATGAGCCTTGTTGTCAGCATCTTGGAGCACAATACCAAATCACACACTGGACAGTTTTTGGGCTCATGTTCGGTGCCCGTGGCACGATACCACGAGAAACTTTAAATCAACTTAAACAATTTAAAATTTCTGATGTAACGATTGATGCCATAGGATCTCATGTGTTAAAATCATCCTTAGCTATAATTAGTAATCATTTGTACCCAACAAACTTTTATTGTAAATGATTTCCTATGTTTTCATATCATTTATCTTAATGTTTTCTTTTTCCTTTCATATTGTCACACAATTGGATTTCATGATTATTCTTTATGAATTTATTAGTAGGCCGATCTATTCGAACCCTTATTTAGGGCGGGTTTTTTATTTAAAAAAAATTTATTAACTTTTTTTATACTCTTTATTCATTCCATTTCAATTCATTCATTCATTCCATTTCAATTCATTCATTCCATTTCAATTCATTCGTTCGTTCATTCATTCATTCATTCATTCATTCATTCGTTCGTTCGTTCGTTCGTTCGTTCGTTCGTTCGTTCGTTCGTTCGTTCGTTCGTTCGTTCGTTCGTTCGTTCGTGCGTCCGTCCGTCCGTCCGTCCGTCCGTCCATCCATCCATCCATCCATCCATCCATCCATCCATCCATCCATCCATCCATCCATCCATCCATCCATCCATCCATCCATCCATCCATCCATCCATCCATCCATCTATCTATCTATCTATCTATCTATCTATCTATCTATCTATCTATCTATCTATCTATCTATCTATCTATCTATCTATCTATCTATTTATTTATTTATTTATTTATTTATTTATTGAACATAACAGGCAAACGTTATTGAGACTGACAGCAATATATTTCGCCGTGTTTAAGGCAGGTAATGATCACATTTTTACAAACAATATACTTACAGCGACTCTTAACTCTTTTGGAACATCAGAGGCATTTGAGGGACGAAATAGTAAAGAATGTAGAAAAATTAAAGTGGAAGAATGAATTAATAATCAGTCGGGTTCTGAAGTCATTAACAATGTGCATACGACTTACCTACGTAATGCTATCTATATGTATATAGTCAAGGATTTTTACGCGACTTTATTGGTAGAGCTTTAGAAAGCTTGTTCTTACTTTATACTTGAGCCTATAACGCGACTTTTTTGGTGGTCCAATCCTGTGGCTCTTAACAGAGGTTTTAGAAATTTCATGTTTGCGATTTACAGTCCTTATCAATTACTTTGGTTTAAATTTAAAAGTAGTAATGTTTTTAATTATAATGCGTAAACTTAATTTGTGTTTATAATATTACACTGTCCTCTGATAGAGGTTCTGGCAGATATGTACAACTATTATCAAGCAGTACATCTCACACGATATGTGTCAGAGAAAGAACAATTTGTTTTTATGCACCTGAAGTCTGATTAGTGTAATATCTATTCAACGATGTATGGAATGGAGGGGAAAAGGAACTGGCCACACTACCCCAGTATCTTCTGGCTTATTTGCTTCATAAGTGGTGACTTGTTGGTATCACTTGTGAGGTTCAGATCTGTCTCCGGACAACTGACTAAACAACAACAATATTACATTCAGTTATGCCATTGATTTTGTTGTACGAGTAATTCTGTATTTTTTTTCACATAAAGCTAATTTCTATTCAATGACTCCAAATTTCCCAGTTGGCTAATCTCACCGACTTGTATTATTATGTTTTAGGTTTCTGTTTCAACCTGTTATCTGTGTTTTTCATCATCGTAGGCCTATTCTGCAGCTTTAGTCTTTGTTGTAGATATTTTTAATTCATCGTTTACACGAAATTATAGATATACAGTTCTGGATTTTAATGGATATGGGCCAGTGCAATGAGACCAGATATTTGAAGATACAGTGTAATAATAATAATAATAATAATAATAATAATAATAATAATGATGGCTTTATTTAACCTGGCAGAGTTAAGGCCGTAAGGTCTTCTCTTACACTCAACCAGATTAAAACTTGCTTACACAGTTGAACATAAAACTGGATCGGAATTAAGTAATTACATACTGATACAATTTAGGTACATAATGAGATCAGAAGAGGTAGTTACATAAAATTTACCTCATAAAATAAAAATAATCATAGTGAAATACATATTAATGTTGTTAGAATCAAATAACGAATCAATAAAAACAGAAGCCGATAATTCAATAAAAAAAATGTACACAATAAAAATAAAAATAAACACAATAGTATGCATATTAGTATTTGATTACAGTTAAGTAGGATTTACATAATTAAACCAGAAACCGACAATTGAATAAAATGTACACAAAAATAGATTAATAATAAAAAACAACAACACAGTGGGATACATATTGGCGTTAAGTGATAAATAAACACGATTTAGATAATAAAAATAAGAAACGAAAAAAATATATAAATAAATACAGTGGAACACATTCCGTTAAATATTTGCAACGCGTTAGGTCTGGCAACTCATCATAAGATATTTTTCTAATTTACATTTAAGGGAAATTGAAGTTCGGCAGCCCTTGACTTCAGGCGGCAGAGAATTCCAGTGACGAGAAGTAGCAACAGTGAAAGATGAAGAATAAAGAGATGATGTGTGCAGTGGTATTTCTAGCGTGTTATCATATTGTGACCGAGTATTAATATGACAGTGATGATGATGGTGATGATGATGATGATGGTGACTATGAGAAGGGAGAAGGAGGAAGAGAAGGAGAGAATGTTTTTTATGTTTGAGGCCAATGTTTTCAGCAACGAGCATGTTTTGCTACATCATGTTAAAGCTTGTTTGTAATGAAGCACGTATTGAAGAAAATCGAGACAACAAAGACAAATGAAAACAAAATCTGAGAAAGCTGAATGGACACATAAGGCGAAGTAGCTATGACGAATTTGTTTAAGAACCCACAACGATTCGCGGGCTGCTTATAAAAAGCTTAGCCAAATATTTGCTTGCTGATGCTCTTTTTGGGCAGCCCATGCTCGCGCAGATCTCTATCTCTCTCTGCCTCTATAGAAATCGTCTTGTTTACACAAAACTTACTGAGGGAGGATAATAGGGGAACTGAAGAGGCAACGTCCACATGGGTTTGTAATGGACTTTTAAACCAAAGACATTGTAAACCAAGATTATCCTTATAATATTCGGTGACTGACGTTTCCCATTCGGTTCGATCTCTCAGGGTCTGCCCAGAATATGAGGGCAGGACAGTCCACTGTAGGCAGGCAGCAGCCGTAATGAATGTCTACGCGATATGCGGATTCGTTAAAATAAAACCCTAATAGTATCAGACTGCATTCCAAATTGAGACAGACAACAAACGGCGAGACATTCAAATATGCAGAATTCAAACCATGAATAATATTTCAACGTGAACCTTAGACATAACAGATATTCATAAAAAAAAAATATATATATAATTTGGACTGGTAATGGAAATTACGGGAAAACGGCTGAATGATCCGTCATTTTGAAGTTTGGCATCCAAGGATTTTCAGAAAAATAGTAGTTTTCAGTGAAGCGTTAGTTTTCCTACATAATTTTCCTATTTTCCAAAATCCATCTTTCGTCAGTTTTGAGAACTAATTGCATTACTGGAAAAAACAAAACACACACTACAATAAATAATAGGCTATTACAGGAAGGCCATGCCCTGCAAGATTGCTGATATATTTAGAGCTCAAATTCAATTGGTTATTAAAAATTTCAACTCTTGCTAAAAGTAATTTACAGGTCTGATTCTGCGGTGTGTAATTTTCTGAGTACAACTGTGTATTGGATATTAAAATCTACAAAATTTGAGGTGGTTTGATGGCATTATTACCATTAGAAATGAAATATTATTATAGTTAATGCCATGATGTGACTATTTTTCGTTAATTATACATATTAATGCTATATTGATGATATGACAGTGAAACATTTCGGGGTTATGTAAGTAGATGTAAAGAATATCTTAAATTATATCTTCATTTCTATAATTTACTGAGTGGCGGCTAAATATTATATAACTACAAAACTTACGTAAGATAATAATATTGTTAGTAAAAATCAAATATTTTTACAATTATTAATCAAGTGAGGTTGGGTCTTTTCATATAATTACTTAATGGCGATGTAGTGTAAATATTTATATGCGTCAGTCTCTTCAGTATTGGCTCGAAAGAGCACAAAAATTACAGTTCCTAAGGAAAGACCAAACGGTTTACTTACTGATAAAATAAGAAGCCTGCAAAATAATTTAGACTCCCGATCATTTCAGCAAGATCTCTTAGCAGGATAAAATGATTTTACCCTCTACATGCAGCAGCTACCAAGATGCTATGTCTGTTGTTCGAAAGCATAGCAAACCTGACTTTTTTTTAACTTTCACCTACAATCCACAATGACCTGAAATAGCTATTTCTTTTCTCCCACATGAAAATCCCACTGATCGTCCCGACATTGTTACTTGCGTTTTCGCTTTGAAACTCTAAAACTGAAGGTGGATAGGTTCAAGAAAAAGTATTTGGCATAAAAAAGAAAACATTCAGAGGGAGTATGTTTCATTATTACGGAAGCAAATGATTTTCAAAATATCTGGTATTCTTCAATGAAAATAAATCTGAAAAAAATTTATTTGAACGTGTAATGAACTTAATTTGCGGCATATGCTGCACAAGCCACTAGTATTCGCTTATTTTTATATCTGTAAGGTAGAACGGTCCTTATTTTGCGAATGGACTTCATATTATTTCTACCTTTAAGTTTCAAGAAATATGTGTGCAACAGGCTATACTAAAACTCCAAAAGTACCAGAAATTTATTTCATAGACCGAATATGTGAAGAGACATTCGAAGAGATCAGATCTTCACAAAAGAGTGTTAACAGTTCGTCTAGTTTGGCTGTCACAATATCTCGGATGAGGCTGGAAATGTGCGCCACCCATGACGGGAATCATCGCCAACAAAAGCAAATCCGTCATTCTCACGGTTTCGAGGGGGCAGGTGCACAAGACTCAGGAATTTCGGAACGGATTACGCAATTCCCTGCACCACGAGAGTGGATTAAGCTGCTTCAACTTTCAGTGCTTCTTCCACCTCCAATGTTGCGAACAGGCCATTAAATGTACACAACTTGAAATTCCCTCTTCGTGTGATAGATAATATGGGAGAATGACGTTACTGTCATTCGTAAGGTTTGAGGGAGGGTCCAGCGCAAAGGTCGTGCAATTTTTAATGCGTACATTTTTGAAGGATTTCTATTTGCCTTCGCGCTTTTCTATAAAGATCACCGTCTACGTTACTGCTATTCAACGCTCCACACGTTTGAAGGAGGGAGCTGTTATTCAAATGAGTTTACAAGTATTTTAGCGCTCGAAAACTTCAGGAAAGGAGAAGCACTAATCACCCTTCAAGGAATTACTGAAAAACGGAGAGAATTTAATCTATCACTACACACCTACACATTATTTACTGATTTTGAGAAAGGGTATAATACAAATTACGACACATTTTAATTTCACAATTAAGAAAAGGAATTCAAAACTTCTATCAAAATCTAGATGTCAAAATTAAATTAACAAATGCGCAGAAAAAAAAAAAAGAACAAGTAACTATCAACAAGGTGTCCGAAGAGGATGTGGCCAATGTCAAAGAAAGTGATTTATTAATAATTCAAATATAAAAATGCCTATTATTAAACCGTAAACATGCAGAATATTTGGTGGAACTGAAATTTATAATGTAAAGGCGTTTATCAAAGGTCTGCATCGGACGTTTTCGCTCGAGCGCCAAGTAGTTCATAGCATAATCCGATAGGTACCGCACATGCATGATGGGTAAAATTGTCACGAGCGATAAATCCTCGAACGGTATAAGCCGAGCGTTAGACATTCGTTCTTGCTGCAGTGATGAACTGTGTAGTAACATCATAGATGTTTATCATTTCAAAACTTTGCAGTGTTTAACTAACCTCTCCATAGTACAACTACAAAACTTGCTTTAAAATGTAATATAAATGTTGTAGGTAAATGTTTTTTTTTTTTTTTTTTTTTTTTTTTTTTTTTTTTTTTTTTTTTTTTTTTTTTCCACACAGGAGTGATTTTGTTTTTGCCACATCTGGTAGATGTTATTGGATGTAAATGTCATCATCATCATCATCATCATCTTCATCATCATCTTCCTAACAAGTATTAGGCCAAGTGGCCTGTTACGGTCTCAAACTAGAATTTTCAGTCCATCTCTTCTTTGGACGGCCTAGAGATCTTTTGCCATATGGATGGTAATGAAACAGTGCTTTTGGAATTCTGCATCGATTCATTCGTTCGAGATGACCCTTCCACTGAAGTTGATATTTGCTGATGAACTACATAATGGGTTCTATTTGAAGTTCTTGCATTATGTCCTCATTTTTTTATGATCCCAGCGAGTATATCCAGCTGTTGCTCTCATAAACCTCATCTCACTTGCTGTTATTCTACTGAAATCTACTGGATGTAAATGTAATTATTATAAACGGAGAACACAATCACGATAATGCAAGAACTGTATCAAGTTTTCTAGTAATAATAATAGTAATAATAATAATAATAATAATAATAATAATAATAATAATAATAATAATAATAATTAGTATACCAAGCTTTGCGTACTAATATTGTTATTAATTTACTGCTATATAATAATAGTTTGTAAAACGTTTCTACATTGTCGCAGTATATAGGCGGAACATTATTTATGGACCTGTCATATTGAATTCAAACGAAAACTTACTAGGCACTTGGTCAGTAATTGATTACTTGTAAATAGTTTCTTTAATCTATGACAAAATATTTCAATATTCAGTAATTTCATCACTATACAATTTTGTTATTCTAGATTTAATTTGTAATTCAGTAAATATAAAATATTCTTTGTTTCTCTATGATAAATTATCTAGCTTTAATTATTCAGGTAATCTTTTCGTATTTTGATTTTATTGTAATTGTAAATTTAATACTAACTAATATTATTTGTAATTGTAATTGTAAATTTAATACTAATTGTAATTTTATTGTTGATATTGTAGTTGGAATCTCCTGGTAGAGGGGCAGAGAAGGCCTGACGGCCTTATCTCTACCAGGTTAAATAAATAAATACTAATACTAATACTAATACTATTAGGTATATGTGGTAAATCAAATATTGAATAATTATTAATTAGCAATAATAACTGTATATCGAAGTTTTTCATAATATTTTATTTATAACTTCATGTTACTGTTTTTGTACGTTCCATTAAACGTTTGTCATAAACGCAAAAATAAAGCCTTATTTTTACCGTGTGAGCAGAACATATGTGTATCTTATCTGTCGCCTTCCATACAAGATAAGACATGTCGGTGAGATGACCTTGTACTGTGCTTCTATTTATTACGAGCGTATCATGACCGATCTTATCTCACTCGAGGGTGCGACATTCGACCGAGTTCAAGCGAGCGATTTAACTCCAATGCAGCACTCTGGCGTTTATTAAATGTGTATTCCTAAATTCGTTTTAGAGACAATGGGATCAAAATTATCATCATCTTGAGCCTTCATGTATTAGATCTGTTACGGTCTCGTTGCAGCGTTTTTTTAGGTCGTCCTAAAATTCTTCGTTCTCTTGGGACATAAGATAAGATTTGTTTAGGCCATTTAGTACGAATCCATTCTATTTCCATTGCTGTGAATAGGCCTAATTAACGATAGCTGGAATCAACATTTGTATAGTAATCTATACTAATAATAAATCTGTAGCCAAAATTTTTCTGGTAATTTTCGATTTTCCAAAAATAATTGGTCCTAACATATACAATTAACCACCCTGAAACCGAAAATCGCTTTTTTTTTTATTTTTGTTTGTATGTCTGTCTGTCTGTCTGTCTGTCTGTATGTTTGTTACCTTTTCACGCGATAATGGCTGAACGGATTTCGATGGAAATTGGAATATAAATTAAGTTCGTTGTAACTTAGATTTTAGGCTATATGGCATTCAAAATACATTATTTAAAAGGGGGGTTATAAGGGGGCCTGAATTAAATAAATCGAAATATCTCGCTTATTATTGATTTTTGTGAAAACTGTTACATAACAAAATATTCTTTAAAAATAATTTGCGATAAGTTTTATTCCTTGAAAATTTTTGATAGAACTGATATTTAATGAGATAAATTAGTTTTAAAATTAAAATAACTGCCATCTAAGGCTGTGTAATGAATTAAAAAACAAATGACTTCGTCTATAAGGGGCCTTGGACAACAACAATCGAAAGCTATGAAAAATAGCCTACAGAGAATGTTTCTGTGTTTGTATGAAGTAATACCGGAAGCTAAATTAACCGATTTGTATAATTAATTATTAATTCACCATTGGAAAGTGTAGTTTCTCTAGATGGACATAATGCTATAATGTTATCACAGTAACGTCTGAGTGAATCGAGCACAGGTAAGATTAAAATAGCTTCTTATGCACAGAAAACTTGATAGGCATTCGTTTCGTGTATTTCCTAAACTAATTTTTATGACCAAATGAGTGATCTCTGGATCAAAATGATCGCATTTTAATTTTTTTAATACAATTTAAGTAACATAATAAACGATTTATGCTTCTATCAAACACGAATGTTCCCTGGATTTTTTGTATATTTTATTGGGTTATTTTACGACGCTGTATCAACATCTAGGTTATTTAGCGTCTGAATGAAATGAAGGTGATAATGCCGGTGAAATGAGTCCGGGGTCCAGCACCGAAAGTTACCCAGCATTTGCTCGTATTGGGTTGAGGGAAAACCCCGGAAAAAACCTCAACCAGGTAACTTGCCCCGACCGGGATTCGAACCCGGGTTTCGCGGCCAGACGCGCTGACCGTTACTCCACAGGTGTGGACTGTTCCCTGGATCAAATGTCCTATTTTAATTATTTAATTACTTTATATTTATTTCTAACGGGTGCAGCGGAGCGCACGGGTACGGCTAGTACATAATAATAATTATGCCTATTTCTGGAAAATCTAAGCACAAAAGAAACAAAATGGTAGAAGACCTTTCCATTCACGGTTAATAGGTATATAGTCTACTGTTGGAAGGCCTCTGAAACTTGTTCTGCGGAACGAACTATCGTGAGAGATTCTGATGACGACAACAACGACGACGATGATGATGATGATGATGATAACGATGATGGAACAGTTATATTTTATTTTGCACAGGTGATTGTTAATATTCTGTAGTTCAAATTTTCTATTTATTATTAGTTTCAATGTATGGAATGACATTCAAAAGGTTTGTGTGTGTCTTCTTACCTCGCTTTTCGATAAATGTCATTAAGCACACAGTGTGCTGGCATCTGAATTGAAAAGAAATCGATTGAAACTTTACTATCACAGTTAAGAATTTGTTTTTATATATTCATAAAATATAATCAATCAGCTTTTCATAAAGATATGTCTTGTCTGCCACAGGCTCCAATTATGTTCACTGCGTCCCTCGTTCTCATTTGTTTGACTAATTGTACAACATTTTTCTTCATCTAGCGCTTATCTGATTGGTTGTTAAACCTTGGGAAGCGTGATACTCGTACATCCAACGTTCAAATGCTTGTTAACACGCCGACAATTCGCTTCTTTCAATTTGCAGTCGCTCCTTGCAGATATTTTAATTCGCAATTGTTAATCGGGTCTTGCGACTTGCGTGTGACAGCTGTAATTAAATTCGCGATTTAGAAGATTTCCAGTCCGCTCTAGATTCGATTAATTCTCTTAATTTATTTTTCTGAATTATTTGGTGTTTTACCTACTCAGATTTAGATGCAATGAGATGGAAAATGAACGAGCAAACAGAAATTACGACTAAGCCGTTTGGTCCACCTGCAAATTAATGAGTCTGAGTTTCGTCGTCATCATCATCATCATCATCATAATCACCGTCGTCATATTTTTCTTCTTCCTCCTTCACGCCAAGAATTTATTAAACAGTTTTCTTTTTTGTATGTATGTATTTATTTACACTGCAAGTGGACAAGCACCCGGTGGCAGTGGTATACACAATATAAACAATACACAATAAAATGATAAGCAATACACAATACAATTATACAATACACAATACAATAAGAATACACAATACAATTTAACACAATAATTACAATTAATAATAAAACATAAAATACCAAATTTTACAATACAACCTACATATGTATAGGCCCTACATAAGTTTCAATAGTCTTTCACTTTACTCTCATCTCATTCACTGTAGTGCCACTATGACGCATTTCACTGACACTTTAGGACACATTTCACTGATCGGAACTATTCACTGCACTGTAAAACCATAACTTCACTGACTCACCTCGCTTCACTGATACAACAGTTCAAATAAGTCAAATAATTACACCCTTATGCGTACTTATAAACAGAACTACATTTAGGCTAAACATTTCTAGTCTAAGGCCCTCTTACACGCTATTTTTAAATAATTTACAATTCAAACCAAGGAAGTAACTCATCAGGCTAAATAAATACATGTCACCTTAAAAAAAAATTAAATGTTAAATGTCAGCTTAATTTTAATTTGCACTTTATACACAACTTTTTAAGTTATTCTTGAATCTCCTTAAGGATGGACAGCCCTCAAAGACCGCTGCAGGTAGGTCATTCCAATCATTTATAGTTCTATTTAAAAATGAGAATTTACCTACATCCGTTTTATGTTTCCTACATTTGATTTTAAAATCATGATCGTTCCTACCATAGTACGTTGGCTTTCCTAACCGAGCCGTTATGTCTACCCATGCTTTCTGACCTAGATGTGCTCTATACAATGATGTTATTCTAGTTTTCCTACGTCTGTTTTCCAAAGTTTCTTCCCAGATTATTAGTAGTTTCCTTTGATCTTATAATCTAGCTTGTTTATAACTGCAAGCCTTCATCGGGAGTTTTAATTATGTTGGCATGTTCATGAAATCTGATATGTGTAACAATAAAATGCATTGTCTTTGTTCGATAATAAATGCAATTCAGTTACCAAGACAACTGCTGTTTACAAATAAAATAAATATTTCCTAGTTTCGCTGCTAGTTATTTTTAAGGCTAACAATCTATCAAATGAATGGATTTATGGCGACAAATTTTCGATAGGTTGTGATTTTTTATTGACTCTAAATCGTTATTGACGCCAATGTAATGCATCCAACGATCCTCCATAGCCTAACATCTTCCTGTAGGAAGCTGTGTGCGAAACAAACATTGGTGCGTGGAAATGCTTACAAAATTTAATCGAGGCCAGTCAAATTATGTTTTTGTCATCATAACAGGCGATCAAATATGAATTTAATTATGAGCCAGAAAATAAACGAAAATTAGCACAATGGATCTTGCCAGACGAAGATACAGTAAGCCAGGACAAGTAAAAAAAGACGGTTGCCTCATTCTTTCATCGTTCTGTTCTGTTTTCTCAGTTTCACTGAAGGGTCGTCGTACCGTTAATGCTGAGTGGTACGTACGGTATACCACCACTTGTTTACGACAGTTTCGGATAAAGTATGAACAAAACAATCTCGAAACGGTATCATTCTTGACAATGCAGACAGTGGACTTATCGTTATTTCAGATGTGAAGTTAATGACTCATCCGCCCTACAGTTCCGATCTGGGACCATGCAACTTCTTTTTGTTTGCAACAAACCGAGAAGAAAATTCACGGATTTTTCTTTAACACCACTGAATCTGTGAATGAGGCTTTCACCGATCTGATGTCTGAAGTCCTCTAGAAAGGTGGGTGCAGTGTTTTAATGACTGGTTCCATAGAATGGACAAGTGCATGAGATTTAAGGACGATATTTTGAGAGTAATAACTTTTAACATAAAACAAAAATAATTTGTTACTATACCTATCAGTTTGCAGAAACGTTCGGCATGATTCATAGTATGCGACAAAAATTGTACGATGATGAATGTGATAATAATAAATTGCTCCAAAAATAAGTAGAAGCTTCTATTTATTTTGTTTGATACAGATGACGCATTCCTGTCAAGTAACGTTGAAGCTGTCTTCTATTACCTCACGGCTACCGTTAGCTCCGAGGTTCTTGATTCAAACCTGGCTGAGGGCGACGGATTTTAAAAGCAATAAAATTATTGTAATACTAGCCGTACCCGTGCGCTCCGCTACACCTGTTAGAAATAAATATAAAGTAATTACATAATTAAAATAGGACGTTTGATCCAGGGAACAACTTTTACAACAGCGCAAGATAATCTGCTTCGCTCATTACCCAATTTTTTTTTTTGCATTGCATTTATTGCATACATATTTTATGTATTTTAACACGATTCAATTGAGCATAGTTAAAATTTGAATTATAAAATAATGGATTGCTAAGCTAACGTACTATTACTGCATACTAACTCAATACACTCTCGTTGTTCGTTAATTCTCTGAGGTTAAAATGAGTGTACATAAATATTATTTTAAGAAATACAGAAAACGAATGTACAAAATAGCCTATCAAATTTTCTGTGCATAAGAAGCTATTTTAATCTTACCTGTCCTCGATTCACTCAGACGTTACTGTAATAACATTATAGCATTATGTCCATCTAGATTAACTACACGTTCCAATGGTGAAATAATAATTAATTATACAAATCGGTTAATTTAGCTTCTGATATTACTTCATACAAACACAGAAACATTCTCTGTGGGCTATGTTTAATAGCTTTCGATTGTTGTTGTCCAAGGCCCCTTATAGTCGAAGTCATTTGTTCTTGATTCATTGCACCGTCTTAGATGGCGTTATTTTAATTTTAAAACTCATTTATCTCATTAAATATCAGTCCTATCAAAATTTTGTAAAGAATAAAACTTATCGGAAATCATTTTTAAAGAAACTTTTGTTATGTAACATTTTTCACAGAAATCAATAATAAGCGAGATATTTCGATTTATTTAATTCAGGCCCCCTTATAACTCCCCTTTTAAATAAAGTATTTTGAATGCCATATAGCCTAAAATCTAAGTTACAGCGAACTTAATTTATATTCCAATTTTCATATAAATCGGTTTAGCCATTATCGCGTGAAAAGGTAACAAACATACAGACAGACATACAAACAAAAATTTCAAAAATGCGATTTTCGGTTTCAGGGTGGTTAATTATATATGTTAGGACCAATTATTTTTGGAAAATCGAAAATTACTAGAAAAATTTCGGCTACAGATTTATTATTAGTATAGATTTAGCTAATCGGCAATGTATGTAATGGAGGGGGAAAAGGAACTGGCTACCTATGCCATTATCTCCTGGTCTAGTTGCCTTATAAGTAGTGCCTTGTTGGCAACACTTGTTCATCCTGCCTAAGGTTTTTCCGTGGTTTTCCTAAGGCGCTAAGACAAATGTCGGGATGAGCCCTAAAAGAAATGGGCCACGGACCTGCACTCATATCCCCATGAATCTCCCTAATTAACAATTACATCTCTCCCCCCTCTTCGCAATTGAGCCATCATATAGCCAAATGGCTGGTCTCGAAATTGAGACAAATCAACAAGGCTCATGACTTCCTACATAATAGCCAAATTGGCTAGTCTCTTATATGAGACAACTCACCCTGCCTAAGGTATTCCGTGGTTTTCCTTAGGCGTAAGACAAATGTCGGGATGAGCCCTATAAGAAATGGGCCACGGACCTATATGCCCTTCCCCATATATATTCCACCTTTATTATAAATTATGTATGCCCTAGTTCAGATAATATTAATAGTCTATTAAACATACGAGGTCACTCAATAAGTCGCAAATTGAAAGGACAGGGACCTCTCAAATTGCAGCTTAGATTTCACGGCGCTTCTTCCGACGGCCTTCACCTGCTTTGTCATCGAACAACAGATGACGGCGTCTTGCCATCCTAACGGCAAACACCAGCCAACTCCTCCTCGCCCCGTTCCGTGATCAATTGATCAATCTCAGCCCCCCTCGCGTATGTGGTACCTAAGAGGTTACGTCCAATTTCGGCTTCCCCTTCAAAATTTTCTAGAGCTCCTTCAGGGGAGCAGCGTAACCCGGAGTGAGACTAGTGGCCAACAGGCTTGGAGCTCACATATTTAGTTTTGTACAGCCCCCAACCCCTTGCATGGACGCGTTTTGCGTACCTTTTAAATTTTCCTCCCGATTCTCCTTCGATTTTTCGATTTTTCGCAACACTTGTGAAGTTCAGATCTGTCTTCGGACAGTTGACAACAACAAAAACCCTTAACATGGCTTAATGCAGGCCTGGACGTTAATAACTCAATTGAGTCACTGCAAACCACCCCTTAACTCCACATTCCACTTTCCTCGGCTGAGACAGTTATGTTTTGGTGCGGTACGAGCGGACAGGAAGGAGTGACTATCCTTATGATGGACGCTGTAAATATCTTTGAAACTATCTCTCAACACATGGTTAAAAACTACAAATTTTTCTTCTGAACATCACCGTATAAGCCTAAATTTAACGTAATCTTATAACAAGAAAGACTTTTCAAAATTGTAACATTTATGTCAGGTTTGGTCCTAAAGGACTACGTCCCACAAATCCCTGTGGCATTTATATACTCCGGTGCTTTCTGAAGATTACGTGTAAACAGTCTTTAGTACCTCTGCGTTTAAAAATATCTTTCTGCCAGTTCACAGGCTGTGGATTGGATACCAATTTCGCATTCCTGGAATTCCCGTAGCAGTGCGTCTAACTTATTATCCGTTACAGGTCTCCGGAACTGTTGTAAAAAGAAAATATTACGCAGTTTCCAGTTGCCTGCCCGCAATTCTATTCTATTAACCGCTTTGTTGCTCCGGGCTAGAAGGGGGATATCACTATACGTAAAAAAAACTAACATTAGGCTTGGTGTATTAGCTTTTATTTTCTTTTATCTGCCTGATTATCCCTCTTTTATCCTTGTGTCTGTCCATCTTTCACGGACTGAACCTCCCATATCGTTCATGGAGGTTAGTGGCGGACTGGTCGGACCGGTTTTTCGGTGAAGTCGTTTACAGAATATTACATGGAACTTCTAGATCGGTTCGGGTACGACGGCAAACTGTTTTAAGAAAACTAGGAGAATATATGTACGTATTTATTCACACTCCAAATGGGTATATACCCGGTGGCAGTGGTAACTAATTACACTCAATAATAACAATTAATAATAAATAGAACTAATAAAAAGCAATAATTAATAATAATGATAAATAATAATAATAATAATAATAATAATAATAGTAGTAATAATAATAATAATAATAATAATAATAATAATAATAATAATAATAACAAGGAGCATCCTAATTTAAATGAAGCATTATCACTTAAAATAACATTTCAAGTAAATATAATTTTTATTTATTTCTTTTAATTTTTATTTTAGTAGGTTATTTTACGACGCTTTATCAACATCTCTGGTTATTTAGCGTCTGAATGATAGATAGATAGATAGACAGACAGACAGACAGACGGACGGACGGACGGACAGACAGACAGACAGACAGACAGACAGACAGACAGACAGACATATATAGATAGATGGATGGATGGATGGATGGATGGATGGATGGATGGATGGATAGATAGATAGATAGATAGATAGATAGATAGATAGATAGATAGATAGATAGATAGATAGATAGATAGATAGATAGATAGATAGATAGATAGATAGATAGATAGATAGATAGATAGATAGATAGATAGATAGATAGATAGATAGATAGATAGATAGATAGATAGATAGATAGATAGATAGATAGATAGATAGATAGATAGATAGATAGATAGATAGATAGATAGATAGATAGATAGATAGATAGATAGATAGATAGATAGATAGATAGATAGATAGATAGATAGATAGATAGATAGATAGATAGATAGATAGATAGATAGATAGAGTTCACAAAAGTACAAAACATAATAATTTAACAAAAGATCTATATACAAATGTAGTTCTACATAATAACCTAAATATACAATTTCCTAAACTGATTAATCTATCGCAAATCTCAATAATTTATTGGTTCAAACTTGCACTTACGTCTTAGCGTCTGAATGAGATGAAGGTGATAATGCCAGTGAAATGAATCCGGGGTCCAACACCGAAAGTTACCCAGCATTTGCTCATATTGGGTTGAGGGAAAACCCCGGAGAAAACCTCAACCAGGTAACTTGCCCCGGGAATCGAACCCGGGCCACCTGGTTTCGCGACCAGACGCGCTAATCGTTACTCCACAGGTGTGGACTCTAATTTGTATCTTAATCCTAAGTTCGAACTAAGACCCACGAGTGTGACAGGTTTATACCTGCACAAATACCTTTCGGCACTACACTTATTTCGCTGTCAACTCACTCACTGCACTGATTCTATCCTGATTTCACTAACACTTCAAAACCATTTCACTGTTCAAATACTTTGCACAGCCACTTCACTGACACAAACACACTTCACTTACACAATAGACTTCACTGACACTACACACTTCACTGACACAACACACTTCCTCACTGATAGAACACTTCAAATAACAAGATATCAATTACATCCTTTAAATAGTGTGTATAATATGCTACCGTCTATTAGTAAAGTCCTTAAGCCTATTTTTAAATACATTTTTGGTTATTCTAAAGCCTTTAGTAAGTCTGCAGGTAAAGCATTCCAGTCTCTGATAGCGTGATCAGGGAATAGGTGAAATTCCATTCAGAAAAACTATATAGTCTAACTTTACTTCAGAAATTATATAATTTATAATAATGAATGACTGTAATTTAACAACATAATGACAATTTGTAATACATACTCGGTTAAAAAAATTTCCGGAATAATTTTTTTTTTTTTCGCCGAAGTTAATAATATTACGTGGTATATTTTTCTGGTGTTGGCATCATTATTGACGTCACTTCCGTAGAACTTCCTTGATCATAGTTATTGTTGTTGTTGTGTGGCAACCGGCTGTTCTTTGTGTGATATTAGTTCGTCGCATTTCGAAATGTGGAATACAGAGAAACGCGCAGTTATGAAATGCTGTTTTTTTGCACAAATCTCCTTCAGAGATATTAAGAATGCTTGAAGGAGCTTATGGTGAAGCAGCAATGAAAAATATGCAGGCATATGCCTGGCATAAATGTATTTCTGTTCGACCAGAGCGCTGGTCGTCTTTGATATTCATACGGCTTCATTCCGAAATGTGAGTAGTATCTATATAATTAATCTCTTTGCTCATATTATTTTAAGTAGAACCTTTATTTCCCTAACATAATTTCATATCAATGTATAAAGCCTTCTAAATACAACATTTTCACTTTTGCCCTTTATGGTACAGTCACAGATATTTGAATGCAAAAAATGCAGTGTTATGAAGAAAATGATATATCTGCTCTCAATCAATCAATCTTATTAATGTATCCAGCTGTTTGCTGACAACATAAAGTCCACTATATTCCACTGTAGTCTATTCAGTTGTTGTTTTTCACGAGAAATGAGGGGTATTTTGATCGGTGTTCATTATAGATGCCTGTTGCTAGTAACCAGAGTTGGGGTGTACCCTATCGTGGGTACTCACCTTGTCGTGGTGAGGGGGCTTAAACTTGTAGTTTAAGCTAACAAGTAAAAAAAGAGGTACCCACATAAGCTGCATTACCACCAACGCAGTCCCACTATATTTTTCACTGCTTCTGATTCATGGAGTCCCTCAGTGTAAAATTCTCCGGAGTAAAATATCTGCTCTCAAGAATATAAAAAAATCACAAATCTTGTCGTAGCTGAAAACTAAAAGACTGCTAATCAATTCTGTTTGATGATTTTTATAAATTGTAATTTTTATGTTTTTATTTTGCATTTTTATGAACAGGAAGAAAAGCTGCACGACTGTTTTTTACTTATGCCTTAATTTGCAATTTGACTATTTTTTTTTCTTACAGAATTAATCATATATAGGGGAGAGTCGGGTAGTATCGGACATCGGGTAATATCGGACAGTTCGTTTCTTTCATCTACAACCATGTGGTAGTACCTGAATGACATGGTTACGTTTCTCTATGCGACATCACAGAAACGTAACCATGTCAATCAGGTACTATCATCGTGTGGTAGATGAAAGAAACTCTCTGTCCGATATTACCCCATGTCCGATACTACCCGACTCTCCCCTAATGTAAGAATATGCCCTGAAAATTGATTCTAATGTTTGAGATATTACACATTAAATATTGAAAAATGTAAAATAAACAAATTGCGGATATTCAACGGAGAAATTTGAGCACACTTAATTTAAAACTGGTGTAAAAGCAATTATATAATTGCTAACGTCCTTGGAAATTTCGCTCAA
Source organism: Periplaneta americana (assembly GCF_040183065.1). Taxonomy (NCBI): domain Eukaryota; kingdom Metazoa; phylum Arthropoda; class Insecta; order Blattodea; family Blattidae; genus Periplaneta; species Periplaneta americana. The sequence continues at coordinate 14,519,566 of NC_091131.1, read as the reverse complement.
ATGAAGTCAATACTATGAAGTATTTTTAGGCTAAAAATAAAAAAATAATAATAATTTTGAGACATATTCGGTTATTCCTGTAGATCCTTCCCCTTAAAGTAAAACTTACAAAAAATCGTTGATATCGTCGCCTGAGTACTATACTGAAATATCTAAAAAATCATGGTTTCAAGAAATCGAGAGAAAATACTTTGTATTGCCTCAAACAAATATTAGTATTTAATTCCGAATTTTATTTAGAATATTTGTTTGAGGCAATACAAAGTATTTTCTCTCGATTTCTAGAAACCATGATTTTTGAGATAGTAATGGGGCGACGATGTGTATTATATGAAGTTATCAACGACACTGTCATTCTTGAACTATAATTTAGAAAGCATAAGGAAATGAAACTACTGTATGTTCCGAATCCCATTGGTCAATTTCTTCAAAGAATTGTCAAGTCTTTCATCAATTAGAGCATTTTATTTACTTCCAAAATATTCAAATACTTTTAAATTATTGTAAATAATTTGACAATAAAACTTTTAAAGTGTTTGGCAAGTTTTGAAAAGACTTATGAAACGCAAAATTTGACGAACTTTGATCGTGTACAAGCAGCGTTAGGGTAGTCCTTTCGTAGACTGAAAACAGGCGTGCACTCTCACCGTTGTTAGACACTTGGGAATAGGGATATCCTGAACTAGCACCAACAGATAGCGCACGTGTACTTTGAGGGATGCGCTTTGCGTGTGCATTTGTTTGTCGGTATATAAACATTGAGGATATACGTTGTGTATTAGTATATTAAATACTCTTAAAAACAACTAAAAATGGCAAATTTTTGTTATGTTCCTATAATTAAAATCTAGGGAAAGCTTTTTGTCTTCAATCAGGTCCCGAAATATTCTGAATATATGCTTTAAACTTTAAAAAATATAAGCAATTAAATTGCGCCTCGAAAGTATTAAATAAAAGTAACTACCGGTACTTCAAATAAGGAATTGTTGACTACAGTTTCATTTTGGAAGAGGAAAAAGAAAAATTAATAAAAACATATGCAATCTCGACAGCGAGCTTACATTATATATGCAGTAGTTGTAGGAGTCTCCGAAGTTTACGCCTGCAGTAAACTCTCGATAAACTAGGATGTTTATTATCCAGGACGATCCGTAGTGAAATCCATTTCGTGAATAATGTTTTTAATGTACTGTACCCTAATTATTAAAACCATGTTTTAACTTCAAATTTTCAAAACCATCCTACATAGCATTCAAAACTGCATGTCCTTAACCTACAAATCGCACGACTAATCGTGATATTACTGCGATCATATTATATAATCTTATTTAAAATTGCATTTGATCTTTCTGCAACTACAGAAAAAAAAAATACAAGGAATTCAATCTCGATAGTCCCTTCCCTATAAAAAGAAAACCACATTGGTGGCTGCATATCCTGCTTTTAAGCGTACGGTTCTTAAATATTAATGATTAAAGAGGGCAATATTCACCTTCGACATAGTTCCTATTTTTTATTCGTGCACCTCGTTCTCAAAGTTCTCGTTTAGGTTCATGAACATTCAATTTACTCGTATCTATATTCTGCATACTGCAGATTTCCCCACCCATTTCTTAAGGGGAATCGCTCAGTATTATACAGATTTACGTTATTATTTATTGTAAATTAAATTAAATTATGAGGTAAGAAAATATTGAATTATATTAAATTATACAAAATAATTGTAAATATAATTTTGACACGTACAGAAAACCAATAAGCGGGAAAACGTAATCAACTGTAGCATATAATATAACATAGCCCTACAACATGTTGCGCCGCATGGAACGCTCCTGCCATCTAGCGGTAAAACTTCGCATAAGATATCCCTATTGTTTTACTCTGCTCCTCTGGACCACTCCCCTACGCGAGTGTTCTTGGCTTCGACTGGTGTGGACAGTCCACAGCCTCCGCGGCCCGGAGGGCAAGAAGCGGCTCATGACTGACTGGTTACACGCCTACTAGAGTCTCGCTGTAAAAACGATCATGGCCGCGCGGCGCGGCGCATCCCATTGTTGCCAGCGTCCTATTGTTGTGGAGCAGGCAAGATACGCGCGGCGCGCTGCCGGGGGGGTGGGGGAGGCGAGACATTGTTCTCGGTCAATATAGCCCGCCCAGCAGCCGGTGCAGGCGAGAAGGAGTAGCGCCAGAGCCGAGTCAATGACACAAGCAAATCCAAGTGAGGCATCAAGAGGACAGATAATTAATTTCCCGAAGGCTTTCAGAAATTTAATCGTCGCTTTTAATTTGCGAGCTAATAATGAAAAATGTCATATCCATGTTGACTATTGCCTCGATCGCTCATAGCGAGAATAAGCTTTTGTGTTAAGAGCAGATTAATGGCGATGCGAACCTCGTCCGTAAGAATTCGGCTGTTCGACAAGTAGGCTACATGGGCAGAGTGCGGAGCTCGAAAGGGTTCCAATTGTACAAGATTATGCTCGCAAGTCTGTTACATTGAAACCGAGGAGCTTCCCTTGTCAGACGTGTCGTCATGCTACCTACTACGCCTACAGCACACTTCTCAATTCACAATCAGGGTCGTTACGTGAAAAATTATACCTACTACTATACCTATATCTATGTAGGCCTACGTACTGTACCTGTCAAACTACTAGGCCTACTTCTTATCTATACTTGCTTTGGTTTATCTTGTCTCAGTAGCAATAAAACCAAGTCCCTTCAAATGAGGGTGGAGATTAATAATAATAATAATAATAATAATAATAATAATAATTTATTTATTTAATCTGGCAGAGCTAAGGCCAGTAGGCCTTCTCTTCCGCCCAGCCAGACTCTAATTCTAATTAAATACAGTTGCTTACATAGTTATTACATTAATATCTAGATCATAAAACAACATGAAAGTAAATAATGAAAATTGGATAACTAATGTTAGTGTGACAATAATAAACACTGGTAAGAAATAGTTATAATAATAATAATAATAATAATAATAATAATAATAATAATAATAGTAATAATGAGATAATTTAGATATTTATCTGTGATATATATAACCATTAAACATTGAGAAACCTGAAGCAGCTATTTTGTTGACATTAATTGTTAGAAAAATATCTCGTTAGCCTATTCTTAAATTGGTTTGATGTCTGACAGTCCCTGACATTACTCGGTAGGGAATTCCAAAGTCGAGGAACAGCCACAGTGAAAGAAGATGAATATGAGGATGTTCGGTGGGAGGGAATGGATAATATTGAGGAGTGTTGTGATCGTGTGTCTAGGTTATGATGGGTGGATAAATTTTGAAAACGAGACACAAGATAGACAGGAGTGGAGAAATGCAATATGTGAAAGAGAAGTGAAAGACAGTGGATTTTCCTATGATCTTCTAGACGGAGCCAGGACAACATTTCGAGGGATGGTGTTACGTGGTCAGCCCGGCGAATATTGCAAACGAAACGGACGCACATATTATGAACACGTTGTAGTCTCTGCGCCGAAGTAACGCTTAGGTCAGTAAGCAGAATATCACAGTAATCGAAGTGGGGCATCACGAGTGTTTGTACTAACATTTTTTTCATGGAAAAGGGTAGAAAATTCTTCAATCGTCTAAACGAGTGGATTAATGAGAATACCTTTTTGCAGGTTTCTGCAACTTGAATGTTGATTATAGGAGGGTTGTAAATTTTCAGAATTCCTTTCAAAACCTTGTTATTGTACAGGCTACCGGAACTCAGTTTCTTGAAAGACAAACTCAGTGACGGAACTACACAGTGCGAAGAGAGATATTTTGTTATTTTATGTTGTGCTACAGAATGTAGCAACTAGTCCCTTCCGCCACTGGATGGATGGCCGGCATCGCTCCACTCCCCCCATCGCCATAACAATACAGACGAAGTAAGACGTATCTCCTTTCTCTCTCTTTTCACAGTGAGACAAGATTCATCACACAGACTTTACCTACGAGCCCATGTATGCACAGTAATTACAAAACAACCACATTACCTACAGTACATGCCTACTAACCTGTACTATGAATTAGTCTACTCATCCATTCATCTCTAGCAATCAGTTTTTATTTTGCAGCTTATTTACAATCTGTTCTTTTAAGAACATTAGTAAATATTATGAAATGTAATATGAAACTAAGAGCTAAATCATAAACCCCCTACTATTGGAAGCTAAATATTTAGTTTAATGTATGAAGGCGAAAAAGTAGATATTATGTTAAGTTCAGAGACGTAGTTCAGGCCTGGCGGCGCCAGGGTACTATTTTTCGAGGCCGGGAGGCACCAGGCACTTTTATCAACAGTAACCTCACTAGAAATTTTGATTCATCTAGAGAAAATCAAAACTCGAGTGGGATTTAATTGACTATTACACGATTACAACAAAGTATATAAAGGTTAGAAGAAATAATGTACTCTAATACAATAAAATATTGACTTAGGCTACTAAAATTCTATTTCACTAATTTTAGCTTCAGCAAAACGTTTGAAAAGAGCCACCATTTTCAGTTGACTATCTATGCGGTAAAAAAAAAAAATCGAAAAATCGAAGGAGAATAGGGAGGAAAATTTAAAAGGTACGCAAAACGCGTCCTTGCAAGGGGTTGGGGGCTGTACAAAACTAAATATGTGAGCTCCAAGCCTGTTGGCCACTAGTCTCACTCCGGGTTACGCTGCTCCCCTGAAGGAGCTCTAGAAAATTTTGAAGGGGAAGCCGAAATTGGACGTAACCTCTTAGGTACCACATACGCGAGGGGGGCTGAGATTGATCAATTGATCACGGAACGGGGCGAGGAGGAGTTGGCTGGTGTTTGCCGTTAGGATGGCAAGACGCCGTCATCTGTTGTTCGATGACAAAGCAGGTGAAGGCCGTCGGAAGAAGCGCCGTGAAATCTAAGCTGCAATTTGAGAGGTCCCTGTCCTTTCAGTTTGCGACTTATTGAGTGACCTCGTATGTTTAATAGACTATTAATATTATCTGAACTAGGGCATACATAATTTATAATAAAGGTGGAATATATATGGGGAAGGGCATATAGGTCCGTGGCCCATTTCTTATAGGGCTCATCCCGACATTTGTCTTACGCCTGAGGAAAACCACGGAATACCTTGGGCAGGATGAGTTGTCTCATATAAGAGACTAGCCAATTTGGCTATTATGTAGGAGGTCATGAGCCTTGTTGATTTGTCTCAATTTCGAGACCAGCCATTTGGCTATATGATGGCTCAATTGCGAAGAGGGGGGAGAGATGTAATTGTTAATTAGGGAGATTCATGGGGATATGAGTGCAGGTCCGTGGCCCATTTCTTTTAGGGCTCATCCCGACATTTGTCTTAGCGCCTTAGGAAAACCACGGAAAAACCTTAGGCAGGATGTCTATGCGGTAAACAAATGACGATCGCAAAGCATGTTTTGTAATACCGTAAAGAATTTGCAGTTTGAAATGTTCGCAAACAAAAACAAATGCTAGGGAAGTGATAACAACAGAAGAAAGTGTATAAAGATTAGAAGAAATAAAGTACTCTAATACAATAAAATAGGTATTAGGTAATTGACTTACTAAAATTCTATTTCACTAAAGTTAGCTACACCAAAACGTTTGAACGGAGCTGACATTTTCAGTTGGCTATCTATGCGGTAAAGCATGTTTTATAATACTGTAAAGAATTTGCAGTTTGAAATGTTGGCAAACAAAGAAACAAATGCTAGGATATTGATAAAAACAAACAAATGTTAGGGAAGTGATAACATTGTAGCGATAAACAACAATGATTTGTTGAAGCACGTCCTTTCGTACCGTTTTATTGGTCGAAAGTAGTACGACGTAGTAAAAGTGGAATAGTCATTTTAATATTACCTTCAATTTTTTCATTTATATAACGTCATATTCTATTCATATTTAAACAATTTCATAGTGAGGTCTTAATACTCAGCAAACCTAAAAACTCTATATCTAGATTCGAACCCGGGTCTGACATTCCATAAGTATTTCTGAGGAAATGGTGGATGACAACGGAGACAACTACTAGAAATATACCACTGGTTAACTTAAGTTACGTTGTTCGCTTTTATTGGCACTGCAATGAACATGGTTAGGTAATCCTTAAGATGTTCCTGAATTCAGTTTGTAGCCATCGACCATTAACTTGTGCTGCAGACTCAACTTATTATAAAACGAAGCAAAGACAAAGATTGTATAAACCATTTAATCTTAGATCAGAGGTTAAATTGATCCTTGTTCTAGCTGAACTACTAAGGTAAACTTTGACTCAAGAAATTTCTCCGATTAAGTTAGATGATCCAAATTCAGTTATTTCTTTTCTGTTTGAAATATACGAGTGGCAGACTGTGCAAATAGAATAACCGTTATTATTAACTAGCCGTACCCGTGCGCTCCGCTGCACCCGTTATAAAAAAATATAAAGTAATTATATAATTAAAACAGGACATTTAATACAGGGAAGATTCGTGTTTGATAGAAGGATAAAGCGTTTAATATATTACTTAATTTAAATTGTATTTAAATAATTAAAATGCGATCATTTTGGTCCAGAGACCACTCATTTGGTGCAATGACAATTTCTTTAACATGTTTCTTAATTTTTATTACATGCATCCATACTTTAATGAAGACTGACATATCATTTAGTTTTAATGTGTATACTTTATTTTACGTGCTATATGTTTCCATTGAATTATGATAATAACTTAATTTTAACCCTTGTTTTCTACGTATTCAGTAAATGGCGCTTGGGTCACTATGGTCCTGAACCCTTCAAATAACTTAAATAACTTAAATAACTTAAATTATATAATATAATATAATATAATATAATATAATATAATATAATATAATATAATATAATATAATATAATATAATATAATACAATACAATACAATACAATACAATATAATATAATATAATATAATATAATATAATATAATATAACATAACATAACATAACATAACATAACATAACATAACATAACATAACATAACATAACATAACATAACATAACATAACATAACATAACATAACATAACATAACATAACATAACATAACATAACATAACATAACATTATATTATATTATATTATATTATATTATATTATATTATATTGTATTGTATTATATTATATTATATAAAATGTGTTGATAACGGATGTACACCGATAAGTAAGTTTTTAATTTGTTATGGGGGCTCTTGAATCTCAGAAGGAACAAATTTTATTTTACAACAGCGCAACATAATCTGCTTGGCTCATTACCCAATTTTTTTGCATTGCATTTAATGCATATGTATTTCATGTATTTTAACTCGATTCAATTGAGCATAGTTAAAATTTGGATTATAAAATAATGGAATGCTAAGCTAACGTATTATTACTGCATACTAAATCAATACACTCTTGTGGTTCGTTAATCCTCTGAGATAAACATTATTTTAAGAAATACAGGAAACGAATACACAGAATAGCCTATCAAGTTGTTTGTGCATAAGAAGCTATTTTAATCTTACCTGTCCTCAATTCACTCCGAAGTTACTGTAATAACATTATAGCATTATGTCCATATAGAGAAACTACACTTTCCAATGGTGAAATAATAATTAATTACATAAATCGGTTAATTTAGCTTCCGATATTAATTCATACAAACACAGAAACATTCTCTGTAGGCTATGATTCATAGCTTGTTGTTGACCAAGGCCCCTTATAGACGAATTCATTTGTTTATTTCATTACACCGTCTTAGATGGCAGTTATTTTAATTTTAAAACTCATTTCTCACATTAAATCTCAGTCCTATCAAAATTTTTCAAAGAATAAAACTTATCGGAAATTATTTTTGAAGAAATTTTTGTTACGTAACATTTTTCATAAAAATCAATAATAAGCGAGATATTTCGATTTATTTAATTCAGACCCCCTTATACCCCCCCTTTTGAATAATGTATTTTGAATGCCATATAGCCTAAAATCTAAGTTACAACGAACTTAATTTATATTCCAATTTTCATCGAAATCCGTTCATCCATTATCGCGTGAAAAGGTAAAAAACATACAGACAGACAGACAGACAGACATAGAAACAAAAATTTCAAAAACGCGATTTTCGGTTTCAGGATGGTTAATTATACATGTTAACACCAATTATTTTTAGAAAATCGAAAATTACCAGAAAAATTTTGGCTACAGATTTATTATTAGTATTGATTTTGTATTGTTTGTAGCAATAAATACTAACACTTACTAATGATAGTACTAAAGTGTTTTGATGATTTTTAGCCGCTGTTGTAACGTTTACTGTAAGAGGAACAAATGATAGTGACTAACCCTAATACTTGTCAAGAGGTTTGCGGATTGCAGAATGTTGGAACCGGAGCGGTGGTGGCCGACTTGCAGCTCCTTTTGTTGCTATCTTAACCCTTCCCACTCCGTGACGAGCAGACTGGAATGAATTGACCCGAGCGGCCCCCTCTCCGCGCTCGACCCATACATTCATATGCGCGTAACTGTATTCAAATGAGCGAATGATTTGTGTAGTGCGATTATATTAATATTACTCCGGCACTGCGCGGCTGTATTACGTATTAAGAAAACATTAGACACTCCAGTGAAACGCTGCTTTTAATAACGCGCCGGGAGCGACAACTTAAATTCGTATAAACCAGGGATCTTGCGTCCTCGTCTCACGCCCGAACATATCGAGGCTAGTGCAGCGGGGTGGCGCCTCCATAATAATAATAATAATAATAATAATAATAATAATAATAATAATAATAATAATTAGTCTAATAATAAAATTTCACGAAACAAGTGATATAAAATAAACCGTAGTATAGATCTTACAGTAAGAAATATGACTAAAATACCAAGGTAAAGAATCATATAGTCCTACCATTAATTTATTATTCGTTGAATTAAGGATACTGAATAACCTATCCCAATTACTTTTGTGCGAGATCGTGCGTATTTGCTTGGTTTCCGCACAAAACCAATCCGCGGAAAGTCTAAAATTCCACATTCAGTATTCCCAACCTAACACACATAACAATTTCCCTCTTCTTACCGCTTAAGTTATATATTGATTTTACTGCTTTATGCTTTAACATATTATTTTTAGAGACGTTCAATCTATACTAATAATAAATCTGTAGCCGAAATTTTTCTGGTAATTTTCGATTTTCCAAAAATAATTGGTCCTAACATATATAATTAACCGAAAATCGCTTTTTTGAAATTTTTGTTTGTATGTCTGTCTGTCTGTCTGTCTGTCTATCTGTAGGTTTGCTACCTTTTCACGCGATAATGGCTGAACGGATTTCGATGAAAATTGGAATATAAATTAAGTTCGTTGCAACTTAGATTTTAGGCTATATGGCATTCAAAATACATTATTCAAAAAGGGGGTTATAAGGGGGCCTGAATTAAATAAATCGAAATATCTCGCTTATTGTTGATTTTTGTGAAAAATGTTACATAACAAAAGTTTCTTAAAAAATAATTTGCGATAAGTTTTATTCCTTTAAAAATTTTGATAGGACTGATATTTAATGAGATAAATGAGTTTTAAAATTAAAATAACTGCCATCTAAGGCCGTGTAATGAATTAAAAAACAAATGACTTCGTTTATAAGGGGCCTTGGACAGCAACAATCGAAAGCTATGAAAGATAGCCTACAAAGAATGTTTCTGTGTTTGTATGAAGTAATATCGGAAGCTAAATTAACCGATTTGTATAATTAATTATTATTTCACCATTGAAAAGAGTAGTTTCTGTAGATGGACATAATGGTATAATGTTATCACAGTAACTTCTGATATAATATAATATAATATAATATAATATAATATAATATAATATAATATAATATAATATAATATAATATGTAATATTATATAATATAATTTAAGTTATTTGAAGGATTCAGAACCATAGTGAGCCAAGCGCCATTTACTGAATACGTAGAAAACAAGGGTTAAAATTAAGTTATTACCATAATTCAATGGAAACCTATAACAAGTAAAATAAAATATACACATTAAATCTAAATGATGTCAATCTTCATTCAACTATGGTTGCATGTAATAAAAATTAAGAAACATGTTAAAGGAATTGTCATTGCACCAAATTAGTGTCTCTGGACCAATATGATCGCATTTTAATTATTTGGATGCAATTTAAATTAAGTAACATATTAAACGATTTATCTTTCTATCAAACACGAATGTTCCCTGGGTCAAATGTCCTATTTTAATTATGTAATTACTTTATATTTATTTCTAACGGGTGCAGCGGAGCGCACGGGTACGGCTAGTAATAATAATAAAATTTCACGAAACAAGTGATATAAGATAAAGCGAAGTGTAGATCTTACCGTACGAAATATGATTGAAATACCGAGGTAAAGAATTATATACCATTAATTTATTATTCGTTGAATTAAGGATACTGAATAGCCTATCGCAATAACTTTTACAATTGGCCTAACTGGAAATACAGTCTCTCATAACTGCAGAAAACAACTGTCAAAAGATTTCATGTAGCCCGAGCATAAGAAATTATCTTTCATCTCCATCTATATATAATTTGAACTGGTAATGGAAATTACGGGAAAACGGCTGAACGGATTTTAATAAATGACCCCTCACTTTGAAGCTTGGAACCCAAAGTTTTTTCAGAAAAATAGTAGTTTTCAGTGAAATGTCAATTTTCCTACATCATTTTCCTATTTTCCAAAATCCATCTTTCGTCACTTTGAGAACTAATTGCATTTCAGTTTCAGTATAAAACAAAACACACACTACAATAAACACTAGGATATTACACGAAGGCCATGACCTGCAGGATTGTTGACATATTTAGAGCTCAAATTCAAATGGTTATTAAAAATTTCAAGACTTACTAAAAATAATTTACAGGTCTGATTCTGCTGTGTGTAATTTTCTGAGTACAGCTGTGTATTGGATATTAAAATCTACAAAACTTGAGTCTCCCGATCATTTCAGCAGGATCTCTTAGCAGGTAAAATGATTTTACCCTCTACATTTCTACATGCAGCTTTCGAACAATAGACATTGTTCGAAAGCATAGCAGACCTGACATTTTTTTAACTTTCACCTACAATCCACAATTACCTGAAATAGCTATTGCTTTACTTCCACATGGAAAACCCACTGATCGTCCTGACATTGTTATTTGAGTTTTAGCGTTGAAACTCAAAAACTGAAGGTGGATACGTTCAAGAAAAAGTATTTGGCATAAAAAAACATTCAGAGGGAGTATGTTTCATTATTACGGAGCAAATAACTTTCAAAATGTCTGGTATTCTTCATTGAGGTGGCCCGGGTTCGTATCCCGGTCGGGGCAAGTTACCTGGTTTAGGTTTTTTCCGAGGTTTTCCCTCAACCCAATACGAGCAAATGCTGGGTAACTTTCGGTGCTGGACCCCGGACTCATTTCATCGGCATTATCACCTTCATTTCATTCAGAAGCTAAATAACCTAGATGTTGATACAGCGTCGTAAAATAACCCAATAAAGACGTTGTTCTAGTTTTATTAATTGGTTATTTTACAACGCTTTTTCAAGTGCTATGGTTATATAGCGTCTGAATGAGATGAGGGTGATAATGTCAGCGAAATGAGCCCAGGGTCCAACGCCGAAAGTTACCCAGCTTTTGCTCTTAATGGGTTGAGGGAAAACCTCGGAAAAAACTTCAACCGGGTAACTTGTCCCAACCAGGATTTGAAAATTGACCCGCTCGTTTTTACGGTCATGCATGCTAACCGTGGACTTATTCTAGTTTTGCAGCAAGGCATGTGCTTATTCCCTTTCGCCGATAGGCCTACTCTTTTACTTTTAATTACGTTACGATTTTTTTTGTCTTATCTTCCAGCACGTGACTTCATTTTCAACTTTTCCTTATTCATTCCACACAAAAATGTCATTTCCGCCGACCATGTACAGGCTATATACAGACCAAGCATATATTTTATATAATAGAACGTTTAAAAGTGGGGACCTATTCGGGGAAAAATAATGTCCGTTATCATTTCTATAATATTATACGCTCATCTTGTTCCTTAGCGGGAGCCAATGCAACTCGCAACATTTCATTATTGAGGAGTTTATTATCAAAGACGGACAAGAGCCATTTTTATTATTTGTCAGCAGGGCCACATTTTTGTTTCACTATGTTTCCCAACTAACACTCTATATGCATTTCTGGATTCGCCCATACATGCTACATACCCTGCCCATCTGAAATGTCTGGATTTAATGTTCCTAATTACGTCAGGTGAAGAATACAATGCATGCAGTTCTTTGTTGTGTAACTTTCTCCATTCTCCCGTAATTTCATCCCTCTTAGCCCCAAATATTTTCTAAGTACCTTATTCTAGCTATCTGAAATCTCAAATTAATTATAATTGATTGAATTAAATTAGCTCATAAATTAAGTTACTACTTTACCTCATAGGTTTATCTAAATTTAAATAAATACTAGTGGCTTGTGCAGCAAATGCTGCTGCAAACTAAGTTCGTTAGACGTTCAAATAAAAATTTTTCAGATTTATTTTCAATGAAGAATACTTGTCTTTTTGATAGTTATTTGCTTTCATAATAATGAAACATACTCCCTCTGAATGGATTTTTTTAGGCCAAATACTTTTTCGTGTACCTATACAACTTCAGTTTTTGAGTTTCAACTCCAAAACGCAAGTATCAATGTCAGGACGATAGCAGTAGCTATTTCAGGTCATTGTGGATTGTAGGCAACAGTTAAAAAATGTCAGGTTTGCTAAGCTTTCGAACAATAGCATTTTCGTATAGCTGCTGCATGTCGAACTTGAAATGTAGAGCGTAAAATCATTTTATCCTACTAAGAGATCTTGCTGAAATTATCTAGAGACTACAAAATTTTCTGGGCCTCTTATTTTATCAGTAAGTAATACCTTTTGATCTTTCCTTAGGAACTGTAATTTTTGCGCTCTCTCGAGCCAATACTGAAGACAATGACACATATCAATATCTACACTACACCGCCATTAAGTGTATGAAAAAGACCCAACCCCACTGGGTTAATAAGTATAAAAATATTTGATTTTTAATAACAATATTATTATCTTACTTAAGTTTTGTAGTTATATATAGCAGCAACTCAGTAAATTATAGAAATGAAGATCTAAATTAAGATATTCTTTACATTTACTTACATAACCACAAAACGTTTCACTTTCGTGTCATCAATATTGCATCAATATTACGTACAATTAATGAAACAATAGACGCATCATGATATTAACTATAATAATATTTAATTTCTAATGGTAATAATGTCATCAAACCACCTCAAGTTTCGTAGATTTGAATATCCAATACACAGCTGTACTCAGAAAATTATAAACTGCAGAATCAGTTTTTAATAACAAATTGAATTGAGCTCTAAATATGTCGGCAATCCTGCAGGTCATGGCCTTCGTGTAATAGCCTATTGTTTATTGTAGTGTGTGTTTTGTTCTGAAATTTAATCAAGTCGGCCGTGATTGAATAAAATTAGTTCTCAAAACTGACAACAGATGGATTTTGGAAAATAGGAAAATTATGTAGGAAAATTGACATTTCAGTGAAAACTACTACTTTTCCGAAAAACTTTGGATGCCAGGCATGAAAATGAGGGGTCACTCATTAAAATCCGTTCAGCCGTTTTCCCGTAATTTCCATTACCAGTTCAAATTATATATATATATATATATATATATATATATATATAGATGTAGTCTACTAGTCGTTAAAACTTAACCTTTTAAGTGTGGTGTAAATATTTGTAATTTAAATATGTATTGTATTGATTAAGGCTGGTTGAATGGAAGAGAAGGCCTTATGGCCTTTACTCTGCCAGGGAAAATAAAACATTATTATTATTATTATTATTATTATTATTATTATTATTATTATTATTATTATTATTATTATTTTCAAACACCCTTAATCTATGTTTCTCTCTCAAAGTGAGAGTCCAAATAATAATACACTGCTCTCTTAAATTGACTGAGCATATTAGAAATTAAATCAATTGCTTTTCCAAAACACGCTATGAAATATTTAATATAAAACAATTTTTATCTCAAAAAGAAAGCAAAAATGAGCAAAATTGCATTATGGGCCTAATTTTTTGTTCGAAATATCTCAAAGAATAATCCCCTGAAATTAATGGCATTACTTACGGTTCACCCTGTAAACTAGTAAACTAAAAAACACTACACGAAATAACACTTACACACCTCTCTTATTGAAGAGAGCCGAAAATCTTAATGTATGTATGCCACTTCTTTGGGAGTATTGCAAGTGACTGTTTACTGGCACCGAGTGAAGACAGTTCTTTTCTTTCAATCTGAATTCAAAGCCTCTGTAATCGGTCTTTACAGCCTCAATCGAAGCTCTGGCCCGAAAGATATCTGTCCGCTAAGTGGGAACTTGGGCCAGTAACACACTTGAAGAGTTTTCGCTAGCGAGAAATGTGTTGCGATAAAGAGGCGAAGAGCCTTCCTCCACACACTTGGCGAGTTCTCGCTATCACAGATCACACCTCGCTATGATCATCTATGCACTGCCTTCATGCAGAAAGCATTTTTCTGATTATAGTAATCACTCGTTGGGGGAAATATTATAGGTTATGTATCTACGTATATTGTCGTACTTAAATATATAACCTGTAAGTTTATTGTCGTACTTTACAAATTACGTACGAACGCTATGTTGAATCTGAGTATTCAGATGATGAGGAAATGGAGTTACATGAACATATTTTGTTAATGAAAAGAAAAAGTAGGCTTAAAATCAAAGCCAGAAACATCTGAAAATCACATTGTATCTTACGAAAATAAGGGCAAGTTTGGACCCTGGTTTCGATTTGAATGATGATACATTTAGACGTTATTTCATATAGCACGGACCACAGTTTTTTGCCATTCATGGTATGATAGAGGATTCTTTGCTATGTTCTGATTAAAATTATATAAACTGTTAAGACATATAGATACATTATTTCAAATGTTTAATTAATACTATTAAATCTCATCAAAATAAAATATAGCCCTATTTATTTTCAGATTTCTTCTTTAAGTTTAGTGTTTTTATAGTTTTCATCCCGTGTATCATATAAATAGGCCTACGGTTGACATCGTACAAGTTCGATAAGTTTCTGACTGCAATTATCAGCCATCTTTCCTCATTTTCAAATAAAAGCAATACAATTCATAGCCACATGTGATATCTTTTTCTGCATTCAATCGTCATAAAGAGTATAAATGTCAAACATCTTTGATCAAGGTGTCAAGAAAATTCGCTGAGCTACCAATTCCAGCGATAAGCTCGCGCGAGGTTTTTGCCTCGAACGAGAATCTCTTCCAGTGTGTGGACGTCCATTTGAATCCATGTTATCAATCTCTGAATTTACACATTTTTCGCTAGCGAAAACTCTTCAAGTGTGTTACGGGCCTTAGGGAGACGAGAAAAGATTGCCTAGTAGCCTACTTTTCTTGAAGTATTCTCAGTCAAGGAGAGGCTCATTTGCGTACCGTACTTTAAATATGCATTTCAGAAATTCCAACTTTATTTTCCTTTTACTTTACGCCATGATAAGAATGTTATCGTCAATTACAAATGTATTGTCTTCAGCAGGGTTTGAACTCCCGAACTTCAGATTAGTGGAGAGCACGAAACACGATAACTACTAGACCACCGAGGATTCGCATAGTATTCAGCAGCAGTGTGTTTCGTTGCCCAGCCGATATTTTTGGAACGGGCGTGCGGGCCGCAACGCTGGGTGGCCAGAGTTACCCTCTAAGCAAACAGAATCGTGAGGCCGCCTGTTTAGATCAGCTGAGGTGTGTTTGCTCTAGTTTCGCCTGTGCTGTTTTTTGCTGGGGAGCGGATCATGCTGAAGGGGTAGACGTTCTTCCGCATGGCAGACTCTGTATGCCTTCGTGTTTTCACCAATTTGTTTAGGCGTGACTGAATGGCAGCTGAGCACATTGTCAGCGCCAAGTTTTCGTTACGTGAGCAACGCACAAGGTGAGACATCTACTCCTCCCGCTGCTCCTCTGTCTTCTAATGTTTTATTGCTTTACACAGATCATAATTATAACAACTTTCTTCGTAATCAACAGCGGCACCATCGTAGGACTCTACGCCTGTTTTGGTCTCATTAATTTTTTACATCAATAGTGACATTTGTGACGGACAAGGTCGCAATTGGAGTTTTCTCGGTGTTCCCCCGTTGCACCATGTTAGGTATCAACGTCGGTTTCATCAACACATGCTAACATTCTTTCGTGCATTTTGGTTCCACCAACGATTTCCAGACGGATGTTAACTGACATTTAGTTAGAAAATCATAGAACCCTCAATTTTTTTACGTGCGTTAGAAAAAGCGCGGACATGGTTCAATGCTACGAGTATAAATTAGCTGGATAAAATGCCTGAGTGTACGACAACACAGCTTGGCTGTCTACCACAAGTTAGAGACTTGGCTGCAAAGAAACGAAACTCAGTAAAAATAAAAAAAAAAAATACTTTTTTTTTTAATCTGTCTAGTGTTGTTTGTAGTACAGTATGTAATAATAATAATAATAATAATAATAATAATAATAATAATAATAATAATGTTTTATTTTCGCTGGCAGAGTTAAGGCCATAAGGCCTTCTCTTCTACTCAACCAGCCTTAATCAATACAATACATATTTAAATTACGACTATTTACACTACACTTAAAAGGTTCTCCAGCAATATTCTTCAGTTAAGTTTTAACGACTAGTAGACTACATATTTATTTAAATTTAGATAAACCTATAAGGTAAAGTAGTAACTTAATTTATGAGCTAATTTAATTATAATTAATTTGACATTTGAGATAGCTAGTAAAATGATGAAAATTAATTTAATATAAGCTTACTGGAACATGTTACAGGGAGAGAAAAAAAATAATATATCTAAAATATATTCCTATAATGAGAATATTAATGTAATTGCCATTAGAGGTTTTGTAAATCTATTTAGAGAAATTAATGATAATAATAAGAATGGACAGATGTTAGTTTCATTATATGTAATAAATATTAATCAGCAATTAATTTGTTAAGTAAGAATTTATGTAATTTTGACCTAAATGAAGTTATTGTCCAACAACCCCTTACATCACTCGAAAGCGAGTTCCAATTTCTAGCAACTGAAACTGTATAAGATGAAGAATATAAAGATGTCTTGTGGTACACCTATTGAAATCTTTAAAGTTAATACAGTATGTAATTAAAATTATTTTGTGTTGTTTATGCTCTATTTTTGAAAATCCGAACAAGTCGATACTCCAAGCAGGCGGAACATCAATTAGTTCGGATTATCGACGCTGTAGGCCTACTGTAGTATGTATGAATGAGGGAGCCGGGAGGTCGTGTCAAAGCCAAGGTTTTCTGAACGCGTTTCACCTTCTTCGTATAGAGAAATCTTGTGCAAGGTTACGACTTATTTAGCAATTATTATTTGTTATTGAAAATTAATTTCGAAACCGATGGCGTGAAAAAGAGGATAGGGCCTACAGTTTAATAACAAAAAGTCTTTGTCAGTGGAATTGATAACCAAGTATAAATATGTTTTGAAATGCAAGGAAAAACAGATTGTGTGAAAATCAAAGCCAAGAATGACGAGTGGGTGTGAATTACTCATGCATTCAATTGCCATGGAGGGGTTATCGCAAGAACCAAGCCACGTAACGTTTTGTGGCCAGTCTTCAATTAGTTCAATTGATGGGAACGTTATGTATTTTCGCCTCATTCTCTCTGTAGCATTATAAACTAAAGTAATTAATACTTGTAGCAGGGGGGAGAGAGGGGAAGAGAGAGAGAGAGAGAGAGAGAGAGAGAGAGAGGCATATTTTGGCTTCTCTCGAATTTCGTCTGCTATCTTACCGACAACCGTTTTCGAGAGTCTATAACTCTGTAAAAATTCGTCTTGGGATAGTTTTTTGAAATCATTAAACATTTACACCTCTCTCCCAATGACGTACTGTACATTTAAAAGGTCTTGTGGTAGTGCATCTAACTCAAGACTAGCGACCCCGGGTCCGATTCCCAGCGGGTCAGAGATTTCCGTGTAAAATTTCTACTTCGGGACTAGGAGAGGTGCTGATGCACAACTTCTTATTACTAGATAGTGCACCAATATGCCTGGGTTAAATCCCAAATCCTGTTGTTTCTTGCATACTGGATTAAGAGTACCGGTAACTGCAAATTATAGAGAAACTGCAATGATGACAGCGAAATGGAAATGCTGCTGGAAAACACCTCTCTCTCTTTCTCTCTCTATCTTCTCCAAACTTCGCGATTATTCAACAAAATGTCACTCGATCTCGCCGGGATTTTGAATTGAGGGTTTCAACGGAAAAAAACGACGCTGTAAAATAATAATAATAATAATAATAATAATAATAATAATAATAATAATAATAATAATAATAATAATAATAATAATAATAACCAGTCTTTCAGATAATATTTATTGAAGATTACACGTGAGATGTAATGGTTTAAATTTATTACTGCTGTAAACCATTGATGTTAAAAAAACATTTTCAGTGTAAACTGCAATTTTGTTAATTTGACAGAAAGGACACAGGCTAGATATCATCTTAACGCAGGAAGTTTTGGAGTGAGTATCTTTTGTGTTTAACGCATAGGAAATTCGCACTCCCCCGTGTTGCGAAGTTCAGTTCGTTCCGGCCTTCACAGTCGCGAAGCATTGTTCGGCGGAGATGTGGGAAACATGGGTTCACCGGGGTGGGATGGGTTGGGGGATAACCGGTCATCGTAAACGATCATTCGAAATAAGTATTTCTCAAGAATGGAAACTCGAATGGTGATTCTCGTCGTCCACCACGGGTCAGGCGTAGCATTTTCAACTACAGATCCAGACGATCCGGGTTCGATTCTCGGCACCAAAATGCAGGTTTCATTGGGACAACATCCTATGTGCTGTGTTGTCGCAAGAGGTGGCCATGCGTTATCTTGGCCCTGACCGCGTGTGGAAGTCTAGTATGGGGTCAAAATAGACCTACTACGGGAGTGAAGACGAAGAGGAGTAACGTGCTCAATCGTCGGATGTCAATGACTAATTCTCTCCCGCCCGGATGCCTCTTTTCTCTCCCCTCCCTTTGTATTCAGCACGAGTGGATAAATAAGTACATAAGCAAATATACACAAACAGGTAAATGAATAGACAAGCTATTAGCTACTATACGTACACTATTTACATCTGAGCAATGTATACTGGAGAGTAGGGCCTACCGCATACCTGCACAAACAGCGCTCAACGAGCGCGCGAGCTCCTTCGGAGCGGGAGAGCTGTGTTTACCGCTCGCCGAAACGGAGAGGAAGATACGTCAGAATGACATAGACTTGCTTTAAGTAGAGGAGAGGGAAACGGCCACTCAGTTATCTAGTGGAGTGCAGTGTGTAGGCCTATTCTCAGTAACTGTTTCACGTTGCTTACCTACTGCTACAGTACAGTATGGAGGAATCTAAAGGACGGAACATAACATTTAACATTTAACGATTTACAGCTCGAACTTTTTGATCTTCAATGTGACCTAAGGGCTAAAGATCGTTTGAATAATACTACTAGCCTGGTTGAGTTTTACAAGACTAAACATTAGCAATAATATCCACGACTACACAGGCTGGCTGTGAAAATGATTGCTATGTTTGGCTCAAAATTTACATTTGTGAGCAACTGTTTTCTATAATCAACTTAATAAAGGCAGACATCGAACATCTGTAACTGATGTTTCATTACGATCAGTAGGCTACTGTTCCTTTCAGCTGCCAACAGCATAAAATCTCGTTTTGATGTACTGATAAATAAAAATATAACAAAATGATATTGTACATTTAAGTAGCTATAGAATTTCTATTATTTCTTTAAAATAAATATTTCTTTATTAATTAATAATAGTCCAAGATAGTTTTGCAAACACTGAACGGGAATTCATTTCATAAACACTATCACTAGTACTGTATTTCCTTTTGTGTATATTTTGTACGAGATCACCCCTTCTTCCAGTCCACCCTTATACAGAGCGCAGCTAATATCTGCATTCCGCTCATGAGCTGTGAGCCGGCTCGGAGAGCGCAAACCTTGTGCAGGCCTGCCCTACCGCATTCTCGGCGGGGACGCCATATTTACTCCTGGCTCGGCACAGAAGCGTAAGCAGTAATGCTAGAAGGAAGGTCATTAAAGACGGATATCATACTTGTTGTTGCGGTTTATTCAATACAGGAGACGAGGATAAATAAACATTATTATCATAGTGAAATGACTCATTAGAGATAACACTTTATTATTTATGTTATGTCCATTTCAATAAGGATAACATTAGCAAATTTTCTGCTGCAATTCTCATACCAACACTTTGACTGCCACATTTAGCATATTGTTGTAGTGCATTTGCTATAACAGACAATTTTCATAACAATAAATATATTATAGTCCTAAAATAGTGATAAGGCTTTTTCAAAAATATTATAACAAGTTGGGAACGTATGAGTTGAAGTGTTAATGAATAAAGACTTCAAGTCCTTTAGTGCCAACTCGTTTTCTACCAACGTTTCACATTTTTCTGCACTTTGAATTATTCAAACACGAATTTACAAGGGTATACAAGTGACATTTCCTTGTACGACTTGAGCGTCACTGAAATGCTAATAAAATTTATAGATTCATCCCTGTTATTAGTTATTAGAAATAAAAAACAGTTTTCACAAATACTATACGACTTATTTTGTTTTATTATGAACAAAATTGATCCCAACAAATAGTACAGAGCTTGTTGATCACTCTAGTCAATATTTATATTTTCAGTTAAATTACAATTTAGCCTACATCAGTTTCCTTTTGCTCACATTCATCTTCACTAGACCTTTCTGTTCCTTTCTGTACCTAGAAACTAACTGTTCAGAATCGCAAACTGCGTAAACTTCCATGCTTTGTTTTTGAAAAAGAACTGAGAAATCGTAATGCAGTTCTGAATTCTTTTGCATCTGGGATTGGATTTATGGAACAAATCGTAGAAAATAAATTTTCAAACGCATCTTGCGTGCATCTATTTAGCATAAGATATTTGAAATTCTCTTTAATAAGACAACTTTCTTGAAAATAAAGAACTGCTTTTGTTACCAGTATTATACCGGTTTGGAATGGTTTCCAACGTCCACTTTTGCCCACCTTGATATTTTCAATTATAAATACAGGGACGTCATTTTATATTTACTTCAAATTTTATTGTACCTGAGTTTTTGAATGTACTTCACTCCCACCCCCTCTAATAGTAAACTTACAACCGTCCACCACACAGAACCAAGGCTGCGTATGCAGTCAAAGTTTCCTTACGGTCATAGTAAGCAGTTCTGAGTTAATGAGTATAGTACGTTCCAGAAATATATTCGATTTTTCCAGTGACGAAAGAGCTTTTAATATTGAATCATACGAGTATTTTCGCACAGGCATTGCCGTTCCGTTTGCCTACATCGCATCCCCCGGTTTCCTCCACCCGTTTCTGCTCGCCCTTTGGACTGTCTTAGCTCTTATCTGAAAACATTAATTTCTCTTAGGAATTGGACGTCTACGTAATATTATACATCTGTCTAAAATAACATAAATTAAAAGAGCCTCGTTAAGTAATTAACTGTCACGTGATTTCCCCCCTTTCTACGACCCTGCGACAAAACCACTTGGACGGACAGTAGATAGCATGTCTGAGTAATTTTATCTGTGCGGGTTGGGCAGAAGTGAAGATTGAATTTACAGTACGTAAGGTACTCTTTTATAGAGTAGGTACAGAATTATTTCAACATGAGTTACTAGTACGAAGGACGAAACAGGTAATTGTAATTAGGTACAATAGTCTATACTGAGATAATATGCATAAAAGAACTGAAGCCTGCATCGAAATGAACGGTCACCATGTTAAAAAATGTGTTTAAAAATCAGTATTATGATTATTTTTCAACTTCATTCTCTATATTGTACGCTATTGTGTACAGTATATTATACACTGCATAATGAATACGTCCGAGTGGATAGCTCAGCTCGTGAGTAAAATCACTTATTGTTAATACAGTACTGTAGTTTTATTAAAGAAAAACCTAATGAAAATTATTAAACTCAAAATCGCGATATTTCCTAGTTTACGTAAATGGATGAACTACTTTTTCTCCCTCCAATACCTAGTAAAGTGATTTGTTTGTATTTTACGCCAGTATCATCGAACTCCAGTCGTGGAAGGGGGTAGAAAGCGGTGTTTCCGGTTCTTAACCGTTAGTCCAAAGGTATAGAAAGGTTAATATTAGAAATATTAGTAAAAATAAATTGATGTCCCTGTATTATATCATTACTTACTTATGCCTTTAAGGAACCTGGAGGTTCTTTGACTTCCTCACACAAGAACAACAGTTCTATAAATCTAAATGAGCGAAGTGCAGAAGGGAAAGTGTGTAAAACTACATAGGTAACCTAGACAGACCAGTTCTATTTGCACTGGCCGAGATTTGAGCTCGGGCCAGCAACACGGGAGTCTTTCTGCCAGCAATGTGTCTGTTAATCCCTACATGCGGACTAAAGTGTATATTTACGCCTGTGAAAAGTTAACCATGTATTATGGGTCCCTATCACCACGGCATGGCGCGTCCTCAGGTTGCGGATCGAGGAGACGGCCTCCAGATATGGAGGGTAGCTGCGAATATATTGAATAAGCAGTCGCGGACAGCCGATGAGGGGTGGTCCTCCAGCTTGGGGGTTGGGCGAAGGGCTAACAACCCATCACCGTAAAAAAACAGCTTGTTACGAATCCTTCAAATAAGCCTCGGAATGGGACTGATTCTCTGGCACGACCACAGCAAAGAAATAAAGTTTTGAGATTTGGTACTTGGAATGTTACAAGTCTATATAGAACAGGAGGGGTAGCATTAGTCATAGATATAGAATAGACTTTGTGGGAGTACAGGAGGTTAGGTTAGATGGGAATGGCATAACACAAATAGGAGATTATTTGTTGTATTATGGGGAAGGAAACGATAATCACCAATTAGGAACAGGATTCTTTATTCATAAAAGAATAAAATCGGCAGTAAAAAGGTCGAATTTATCAGTGATAGGTTATCGTATTTAGTACTTAAGGGTAGAGGTGCGATATCGTAGTTATAAATGCTCATCCCCCTACAGGAGAGAAAGACGACCATATAAAAGGTAGCTTCTATCATGAATTGGAACAGACTTTTGATCAATTACCTAGATATGACATGAAAATTTTATTGGGGGATTTCAATGCTAAAGTAGGACGGGAGGATATTTTTAAACCGACTATTGGAAAAGAGAGCCTACACATATCTAGTAATGACAATGGAGTTAGGTTAGTCAACTTTGCCACATAAAAAATAGAGTGTTAGTTGGGAGGCCGGAGGGAAAAAGGCCTTTAGGGAGGCCGAGACGTAGATGGGAAGACAATATTAAAATGGATTTGAGGGAGGTGGGATATGATGATAGAGACTGGATTAATCTTGCTCAGGATAGGGACCAATGGCGGGCTTATGTGAGGGCGGCAATGAACCTCTGGGTTCCTTAAAAGTAAGTAAGTAAGTCAAAAATTAACAGCCTTCTTAGGAAACTCTTATCTACATCCAAAAGTATGCCGATGAGAAGATAAACCACATGGCTTAATTACCTGAATAGAGACTGTAACTGCATTGTCAGTGAGCGCTGACGTCTCTGATGCAGTGCGCGCGGCTCCTTGTGCCTGCGCCCTGTCCCTGTCCCTGTCCCTCTCCAGAGCCAAGCCGCTGCGCAGTCCTTACAACTCAATCTCGGGCCTGCGTTTGACAAATTAAATTTCATCAATACGTTGATTAATGGGAGAAATCCAACAGCCAGCAGAGCTGTGTCCCCCGTCCCCCACCCCCCGTCGAGGGGTGAAGTGCCCACCCTCCCGGTTTGGCTCACTGGCTTATAGCTAACCTCTTTTTTAATCCATTCGCGTTCACGAAATCCTTTTTGTGTGGTTTTATCCATCATCAGCGGCTGCGCTTGATTTTTTTTCCATATGGGGTTTTCTCCTTTATATTAAATGATAAATGATGTTTTTTACGGGGGGTGGCGAGTTTAAAAAACTGAGAAATTTTCCCTCTGAGTCCATTTCGAGTGAAATGTAGCGGAAAGGACCCTGTTGACGTATGGCGAATTGCGAGCGAGGTAGATCTGCCTGAAACAGAGAAGGAAGCCGGCGCGGAGCGGCATGGCGCCCGCCGCGGGGAGATGCCGATAAGGCCGCGGCCCTCCTTGCCTTTAAACGCAAATGCTGTCTCGTTAAGCTGCGCGTCACATTTGCTTGCATAGCGGCCCGGACCTGTTATGATTACGAGCAAGAGGTTCCGGGTCTTATTTGACCAGCGGCTTTTCTGTTGGTTCGTTGGTAGGACGCGTGGACAAACAAATGAACAAATGAGATAATGAAGAAAGGAAAGAGAATAAGGAAAATATTAAAAGCAAGGAAACCGACAAGCAGGCCTACATAAAGAAGCTCAAGGAAATTCTTGAAGGAAGAAAGAACGAAGACGAAAAAGGAAAATGAGGACGTTGAAAAGAAGAAAAACAAAAGAAAAAAAGAGGAAAGTATGAAAAGAAAGTAAAGTGATAAAAATCAGAGTGCTGCATTGGAGTTAAATCGCTCTCTTGAACTCGGTCGAGTGTCGCACCCTCGAGTGAGAAACGATCGGTCGTGATACGCTCGTAATAAATAGAAGCACAGTACAAGGTCATCTCACCGACATGTCTTATCTTGTATGGAAGGCGACAGATAAGATACACATATGTTTTGCTCACACGGTAAAAATAAGGCTTTATTTTCTGCGTTCATGACAAACGTTTAATGGAACAGTCAATGGAACGTACCAAAACAGAAACATGAAGTTATAAATAAAATAGTATGAAAAACTTCGATATAGTTATTATTGCTAATTAATAATTTGATTTAACACATATATAATATGATAGGTCCATACATAGTGTTCCGCCTATATACTGCGACAATGTAGAAACGTTTTACAAAATATTATTGATATAGCAGTAGATTAATAACAATATTAGTACAGAAATAACGTCACAGAAAATATAATAAAACGAATAATCATGCAATTACGCAAAGATTGATACACTAATTATTATTATTATTATTATTATTATTATTATTATTATTATTATTACTAGAAAACTTGATACAGTTCTTGCATTATCGTGATTGTGTTGTCCGTTTATAATAATTACATTTACATCCAATAACATTTATCAGATGTGGCAAAAACAAAATCACTCCTGTATGGAAAAAAAAAAATATTTACCTACAACATTTATATTACATTTTAAAGTAAGTTTTGTAGTTGTGCTATGGAGAGGTTAGTTAAACACTGCAAAGTTTTGAAATGATAAACATCTATGATGTTACTACACAGTTCATCACTGTAACAAGAACGAATGTCTAACGCTCGGCTTATACCGTTCGAGGATTTATCGCTCGCGTTAATTTTACCCATCATGCATGTGCGCTACCTAATGGATTATGCTATGAACTACTTGGCGCTCGAGCGAAAACGTCCGATGCAGACCTCTGACAAAAATCATTAAGGTAGGTAACAAAGATAATAGATCAGAAAGAAAAAAAGGAAAATAGAAAATATAAGAAAGGGAAGCAGGAAAAAGTGTTGAGAACAAGGAAGAATAAATTAAAGAAATGGAAAGAAGAAGAAAAAGAAAACAGATACCTAAATACAGAAAGAAAATATAGGAAATGGAAGTACTAGACACGTATGGGCTAACCCTGTGTTGGCTCAGTAATCATTCAGCCTGTCACGCAGGCGGTCTGGGTTCGAGTCCTGGTCAGGTCTTGAATTTTTAATCGAAAATTCATAGTGACATTTGTGGCGGACAAAATCGCAGTTGGAGATTTTCTCGGGGTTCTCCCATTTCCCATATTAGGCATCTACATCATTCCGTCAACATTTCTCCATTTCATCATCATTCTATAGCATTCTCCAAACGGCGGCTGGCGACACAAGGAGGGGGCTGGCCTAGGAACGAGGGGGGGGGGTTTCCTGTTCGAGAGCTGTGTACTCAGCGAACCCTAGTGTAGTCAGCCGGTGTGGGTTTGGAAATGTTTGAAATCTTGAAGATTAGTTCAATAAATCTTGAAAGGTCGCAGTGTTGGGTCGTAGTGCTCTCTCCTTGAAATTCCATTCCATTCCACATACACATGCATTCATTACATACTCGCATACGCACACTCATAGGCCTAATAAGCATACAGATTTTAGCTAAAACTATCTGATTGTTAGCATGTAAAACTCTTTGACATTTGTCTCTTTCCTTGGAAAACTATGATCTTGTGGATTTCTGCTAGCTCGGCAGTTTTGAAATCAATGTCAAGGAAGAGGCATCTGAAGATAAACTACGGCAACAAAAGGACGCAAATGAGAATGACAAGTAGCTAAGTTCAGTTTTCATCTGGTCGAGAAAATCGTGGATTTAAGTGGCACTAACTCGCACTGTGTGATTCCGATTTCAAATAAACGCCCATTGTTCTAACTGAAAAGTGTTGTATTTCATACGCTTCAGTCCCGGATAAATAGACTCATAAATAAATAGCCTACCGAATCTAAACAAAACTCAGTCCCGTTCAAGAAAATGCGCTATGACATGTCTGAACTACTATTCTTGTGTCAAGGATCCTGAACATTTACCTCCCTCATGCCAATAACACTGCAACAGAAAATAATAATAAAAACGAGGACATTAACAAACTTTGTCTAATGGTATTGAGAGATTCATTATCCATTTTACACAATCACTTGTATAACACTATGTATTTATTTATCTATTTCTTCCTGTAACCACTACAGGTTGCCATTGACAAAGAGTACCATGATACAATAAATAGAGTAAATGCCTTGAGGCTTAGTGATACATTGTTGTTAGAGTGAAAAATAACAATTTGAATTATATTGAAACACATGATATTAAACGAAGTAACGCCAAGGAGATGCGAATTAAAGTCATGGTCCACATGCGTGATGCCTGAAAATAGCTATTGAGCCTTTGAGTGTTACAATTGTTAGATTTCTTAAAATACCTTTATGCAGGCCAAAAGATTTACAGAAATCGACTAGGAACCGGGGTATGGTATTTGTCCTTATAAAAACTTATGGAGGGTTCATATAGATTCCTTTTTTCCTCGTGTACTTCTTCTGGCTGGTGTTCGTGCGATTCGAATCTCACAGTAGGGTCTATGATGTAACCTTCAAGAGAGGAAGGTTTAAATGCAATTATGTCGATTCTTCGATTACTGCCCTCACTGGATATGCCGTGTACTTCTTCATATGCTGAATAACCTTTGTTCCTTAAGGCAGTTGCTATTATAGATCTTACTGTATGATGCCGCGTATTTCGTAGAAGTTCACCGTGTGGACAGGCCCCCCAGGACATGGGCAAGGGTTTCAACCTCCCTGTCGCAACGTCGACAGAGGTTACTGCCCGAAGACCTGCCAGGTACACTGCGCACAGTTGATAAGTTCGCATCCATCTTGATTGCTTCCCTCCACTCACTACAGGAAAGACCCTTATGATTTACTTCATTTCATTACTCTTAATTGTACTTTCATATCGTGTTTCTCCGAAATCAAATTGTACTTTATTTTTAAATTTATCGTTGTCCTGTATTCTCTCCGAAAATCATGTTGTATTTTATTTTTAAGCTAACCTCTGCTTTGTATTCTGGTCCTAATGGTCAGCCGTAGATGTCGGCCAAATATCCAAAATTGTGGAATTAGTAGTAAGACTCTTTATTATCCCTCAGAATTGTTGTATTCAGAATTTAAAGTATTTAATATCCATCAAATTTATAACAATGTCTTATTGAATTTCGTACATAAAAACCGAAATATAATTAATTTGTATTCACGTAAATATAAAACTAAAATCTCAGACAACATAATATGCTTGACTATACTAAAATACAAACTTGTTAATTGAAATATAAGATTGTATTTTAGTATTTAATTTCATCTCATTGCACTTCATTAATTCATGTGCATAAATTATAAAACTTTGTAGAGATTTGCTGAATGTATAGATTTGTAAAATTGTATTAATTCCATAATTGAAACGTAAGATTAATTCAATAGGAGAATTCATTAATCAATATCATATTATTATTATTATTATTATTATTATTATTATTATTATTATTATTATTATTATGTATTTATAACCCTAACATACCTATCTCAGGTAACATAGGGTTCACTGTAAAATTGGAGTATAATAAATAAAATAATATGCTTGACAGAACCTAAATATATAACTATACCATATAATCACAGTAGCAACTTCGGTCCAAGGCTCTTTAACAAGATAACAGCTAAATTACCAAACATTCAATTTGCTAATGCTCATTATTATAAAAAAAATCAATTAAAATTATTGTTTAGGGAGGCAATATAGAGTTTCAATTACTGTAATATCTGTGTTTTTCTTTTTCTCTTTTTTACTTTTTATTTGTTGTTTATTAATTAAATACTTGTTTTACAATTTTGTGGAATGTTCCCTGAGCACGAGTATGTACTCTTTCTGAGGGTGCTAGAGTGACTTTTATATAGCCTATATACAAAATTATATCTTTATTCTTACTTACTTACAAATGGCTTTTAAGGAACCCGAAGGTTCATTGCCGCTCTCACATAAGCCCGCCATCGGTCCCTATCCTGTGCAAGGTTAATCCAGTCTCTATCATCAAATCCCACCTCCCTCAAATCCATTTTAATATTATCCTCCCATCTACGTCTCGGCCTCCCCAAAGGTCTTTTTCCCTCCGGTCTCCCAACTAACACCCTATATCAGCGTTGTCAGACAGGGACTAAACGGAGCGGAGCGCTCCACTAGACTGGTTGCGTGCTCCGGTGTTTCCACAGACATAAGCAAGTTCAAGCTCCGATCTAGCTCCACAACCAACTCTGACACTACTGCTCTATATGTATTTCTGGATTCGCCCATACGTGCTACATGCCCTGCCCATCTCAAACGTCTGGATTTAATTATCCTAATTATGTCAGGTAAAGAATACAATGCGTGCAGTTCTGCGTTATGTAACTTTTTCCATTCTCCTGTAACTTCATCCCTCTTAGCCTCAAATGTTTTCCTAAGAACCTTATTCCCAAACACCCTTAATCTCTGTACCTCTCTCAGAGTGAGAGTCCAAGTTTCACAGCCATACAGAACAACCGGTAATATAACTGTTTTATAAATTCTAATTTTCAGATTTTTTGACAGCAGACTGGATGATAAAAGCTTCTTAACCGAATAATAACACGCATTTCCCATATTTATTCTGCGTTTAATTTCCTCCCGAGTGTCATTTATATTTGTTACTGTTGCTCCAAGATATTTGAATTTTTCCACCTCTTCGAAGGATAAATATCCTTCACAAGAAGATATCTTTATTCTAGCAATAAAAATTATTGTTATTATTATTATTATTATTATTATTATTATTATTATTATTATTATTATTTGTAGTCCCACATATTTTTGCGAAAATCTCGAAAGAGAGGAAGTGGAAAGAAATGTGAGAACCAGGGAACAGGATAGACTGGTGACAAG
>NC_091131.1:14459799-14487299 GCF_040183065.1 Periplaneta americana | reverse complement strand
GTTTTGATATATACACATTTGGTGGGTATGTGCCTCACACACACATGCAAGACCGTATTCTCTATCCTTCATTCATTAAATCGCCTGAAAAATTTTCTACCCTTTCAATTAAAAAGAATTCTCATACAAACATTGGTGCTGCCACATTTTGACTATTGCGACATTCTACTAACAGATTTAAATTATAACTTAGCCCAAAGATTGCAGCGCGTTCATAATGCCTGCATACGTTTCATTTGCAACATCCGCAAGTACGACCACATTACACCTTCCCTTGAAACGCTCCAATGGGTAAGATTGCAGGACCGAAGATACATCCATTCACTAATTTTCCTATATCGCATCATCAATACTTCTTCGCCTAACTATTTTTCGGTGCGTTTTAATTTCTTATCCTCTTATCACAGCCTGGGTACTCGTTCTAAAAATGACCCTTTATTATCTATGCCTTGCCATAAAACACCTGACTATTCTTCCTCTTTTACAGTATCAGCAATTCGTTTCTAGAACTCCCTACCCAGCTCCCTCAGGAACTGTCGAACGATGTTGCAATTTAAAAATGAATTGTTTAAACACGTGACCAGTATTCAGGTTTAATTCTCCTTTGTGTGTAAATGTGTATATATGTAATTTTCCTCAGTGTTGTATAGTTATAATTTACATTTGAATTTGTCATTCTTGTAATTTGTAATATTGGTTCACTTACCGCTTGCATATTCGTTGAGTGTAACTTCTAGCCTTATATTATTTTGTAATTATTATTTAGTATGTTCGCATTATTTTACTCGACTTCTGCTTGTATAACTATATAAATTTTTATCAGTGTTCTTTAAATATTAGTCTGTAATATTATATCATACAATATATCTGTTAGTTGGGAGGCCGGAGGGCAAAAGACCTTTGGGGAGGCCGAGACGTAGATGGGAAGATAATATTAAAATGGATTTGAGGGAGGTAGGATATGATGGTAGAGACTGGATTAATCTTGCTCAGGATAGGGACCAATGGCGGGCTTATGTGAGGGCGGCAATGAACCTCCGGGTTCCTTAAAAGCCAGTAAGTAAGTAAGTAATATTATATCAGCTTTTTTTGTTTCTGGCTAAGTGGAAGAGAAGGCCTGATAGCCTTAACTTTGCCAGAATACATAAATAGATATTATTATTATTATTATTATTATTATTATTATTATTATTATTATTATTATTCAACACGTCTCCTAATGACAACTGGGATACTTTCCACTTTTAGGTCTTTATGTATCTGTTCATTTCTTGTGTATCATCCGCTATTATGAATGACACGCAATACTTTATTTTGCATACCCTATACCGTTGAATCAAACAAAAGCACCGATTTAATCAGCAATTTATAAATTGTCACTTTCTTTTAAAAATGTTGACAAAGGACAGCAGTTTGTAACTAGTAGAAGGATCGACACAGTTGCTGCCATCACTTGTCAGTGGTAAATTACACCAGAAATGCTATCATCTGGTACTGGCCGCCGTCCGACTCTGACAGAACTCCTTGATGTTTAATTGTTTAGTGAACTTCTAAAGACAGGTTTGAACCTCATAAGTAACACCAATAAGGCATCACTCATGAGGCAACTAGGCCAGGAGATAATAGGGTAGGGGGACCAGTTTCTTTCCCCCTACAGAACTCCTTATCAGAGCAAATTGGTACCACCTGAAAGGTCACTTACACTGCTGGGTCCGTTATGCTCTGCCATCTCTGTCAGTTTTCTTTTTATAATTTAGTAAACTTTATTGTACATAAATAAATACATTATAGTTGAGAATAACAAGATCAGAGAAAGGAAAAAACAAAAATAAAATAAAATAACTTGACACTTGTTAATGGGTATTGCCCACTGGCAATCCTAAAAGTAGTCCATAGCCTCATATCACTATGCCGTTTTCTTTTTAGTCTTCTATGTGCTGGATCTTGCGGTGGATTAGTGACAATATGACTTGAAGTAGCGGATTCATGTGGTTTAGAAAGGAGTTATACAGTCTGATGGAGCTCTGTCTTAGGACCTCCATCACCTCAGGAATACAGAGATCATCGTGCAGGTTCTTGCTGCTAATATACCAAGGTGCACCAGACATCAGCCTCAAATAGCGATTTCGCATGTTGTGATTTGTGATGCAGAAGCAGATCCCCAAATTGAACATCCATACTCAAGTTTTTTATCCGTAAAAACAACTGAAATAATTTAATTTCACTATCGTTGGTGTAGGCATGAGTAAATCACAGTCTCAGCGTGCCGTATCTGTGCCCCATGCGTTGGTCTTTCATCCAAACGCCCCGGATTTCAATCCCCGACCAGGTCGTGACGGAATTTGTGATGAACAAAGCAGACGCTCTGTCTTGCTATGATTCCCCGAAACTCTCCATATTTCTCTCACTTGATTTATCACCTGCAATATTTAAAATAGGCTGGAGGGAAGTCTTGGGGCAGTACGCGTTTCCGATGCTGATACAGGAAGAGTCTGGAGCTCCGAGTCCCAGATACTCGTCTGCGGATGGGCCTTGGCTGTCAGCGCTGAGACAGGACGGCCTACCTGTCAGCATCGGACTCAAGAATATCACCTAAGGCGCCTGTCGGACTTGGGAGTATATGCGACGCACAATGGGCCAACGCAAGTACAAGTGCAAGGGCAGCGCGCGAACAGCTAAGCCAGATCATGAACCTGAGTGGGAACTAGTTAACAAGTGCAAGCTTCGAGGGGCGGGGCTAAATAATTGCATTCCGAATGTAAATTGTGTCGCGGCGGCATTTGTAATTGAAGTGACTTGCGTGACGCAGCGTCAACAAAGCGTTGTCAGAGCAGTGCAAGTAACGACAAATTGATTTTATGGGGCAGCACTTCAAGTTATTACAGCGACAATAGCTGTGCGTTGCACAGGCGTATTGTGCGTGTGTTTAATAGCAAAGCCTCAAATTTCATGTGGCTTTGATTCCTTCAGCCTCTCCAATTTGTAACTCAGGTCCTCCATTATCTCCACTTAACACGATATTATGGGAGTGTAGGCCTATATTATGGTAAATATAGAAATACGACCAATTTTGTTAAATTTTTCATAAATTTAAAGGGAGAGGATGGTATTTTTTAAACTTTTTTTCCTATTTGGTGTAAAATATTAATTGTTTGTATGTAGAGAGCTCATAGCTGTGGTAACTCAACCAAAATAAAAATATTTTGAAATGAAAATTATTTGGGGGCCCAAATTTGAAAAAAAATATATCCAATGCAGGATTGTACTAAAATCGATATATCGAAACCGTTTTTAAAGATAGATACAAACAATTTTTAGCAATGTATTTGCGAAAGCATGCTCTACAAACTGTCTGTAACAGAATTTTGATATTAATCCCTACGTTTGTAAAATAAACAATTAAAATTTAATAAAAATTTTCTGATTTCCTTTCTTGCAAACAAACGGACGTATTTTTAAAATTAAATCAATTAACAAAATTCTATTACAGAGAAAAGTTTCCTAATAGCCTAAAGAATGTGTGTTCTAAATTTCATGCATGTATCTTTAATAGTTCAGAAATTATATCCATTTTTGTCTGGCAATGTAGCAAAACAAATGAAGTTACTGGAAACCGATAAAAGCGGGCGTGTGATTTAAAAATCCAAAGCGCAGGAAGTTTAAAAATGACGTCTCAACATCCGATAAGGGCACAAATACCCATAACCCATAAAATGTTATGCAATGCATTCCAAACATATCAAAGGATATTTTAAAGAATTTTTTTTTTTTTTTTTTGAAAATTTAATTTACCGGAAACAACAATCAAAGTGGGCGAGTGATTTAAAAGTCCATAACGCAGGAAGTTTAAAAATGGCGACTCAACATCCGATAAGGGCACAAATACCCACAAAATGTTATGCTATGCATTCCACACATATCACAGAGTTTTTTTAAAGATTTTTTTTTTTTGAAAATTTACTCATTTTTCACCAAAAAATACCATCCTCTCCCCTTAAAAATGACATACAATATTCTTATAGCGTTTTAGGGTATATAAGTGGCCAGTATTGTAAAAAAAAATCTGGCGCTTGTCTGTCTCCTTCAGAGATTCTTATGTGATTAATCAGAATTGTTTGAATTTTAAATTTTCAATGACTTCGGCTAAGGTGAATACGATGGCCTTGTGGTCTTCTCTTAGCCTGGCAGAGTTGAAGTCTGTCAAGGAAGAGAAACTAACTACCAGTGGCGAACTATTTGAAGGCAATTGAGGCAATGACTACCCCAACAAATTCTCACGATTAATAATAATTATAATTAATACGGCAATAAATTTCTGCCGTAATTATTCTGGTTGAGAAAAATTAGCTGACTGTACTGGGTTCGTCGTCTAGATGGTGACACGTCAACGACTAGAGGATAAGAATTTAAGGGACACTAAGACTGAGTTTTTGGCTAAAATGGCAGAAATAAATAATCTTTTTTTGTCCTTTTTATGTAATTAGTTACCTTATTACATTTGTTTAACATCATCATCATCATCCTCACTTCATGGTTTAGGATTAGTGCCTGTTCCGTCTTCACATTTTATTCAGTTCCACCTCTTCCTAGGATGTCCGATATCTCTTTTGCCTTTAGGTTGGTATTGTTGTATCAGTGCTGGAATTCTTTCATTATCCATTCGAGACAGGTAGCCTTGGTACCATACAAGGCTACTAACCCGGTCCATGATGTACAGGGCAGGCATTTTGTCATAACTGTACATACTTGGACAGTTCTCGACAGACGCGTCCACGGCGCGGGGGTGGGCACCTTTTGGTGGCTAAGTTCTGTCGAGGACCCAGTGTCTCAGGGTATATTGAGTCCCCCTGCACAGGGATACGTGCGAAGACTTCAACGGTCTCCAGGGCGGCGTGGAAGACATTGTCGACCATCTTGGTCTGGGGAGCGGACGGAGCACCCATCCTCCAGGGGGAAAATGTGGAGGCCCTCTCCGGGGTAACATGGAGAAAGACCTCGATAAAAGAGGCAGCTCTGCATGTGGGGTTAAAACACATGCGAACATTTCTGGAGGTTCTAAGGAGGCAGCCCCTGCACCAGAATACTCAACATAGTGTTGGTAGCTCTACTTGGGGAATTCAAATTACTCGTAATCTTCACATTAATCAGCCGGATGGATATTTGTTTAACATTTGTCCTGTATTTACCCTGCGCCCGCCATTCTGAGAGGACTGGCGGCACTTTTTCAAATGCTACGCGCAGCTCTTTTAAACCTAACACACACTAAACAATGCGTTTTTTCTAAAGTACGTTCTTAGTCAATGAAAAGGACTCCAGCGGCTTGAATTTGCTCCGATTTGAATGAAAATTTGCAAGAATAATCAGATGCTCCAATACACAAACCTGTGCATGGGATCAACTTTTCGCTGGAAACTTTTCATGATATGAATTTTTAACTTTTAAAAATGAAATAAAATTATCAAGCAAAAAGTAGGATTTCTATAAAAAAAATTGTATCTCATTAACCAATGCTCGAATTTAAAAATCCATGCGTAGTTTTCTTAATCTTGAAATTTAAGTCCTTCACAAAATTATTAATATGCAATATCAATTCTGAAGCCGTCAGGGATAATTTAATATCATTAAAATAAGTGAAAATTAATATTTAAGAAACTAATGCATGAAATTTGATTAAATTTTATATTAGTATGTAAATGTACAGATACAACAAATCCAGCGAATTTGAAAGCAATTGATAAAAAACTTTAGAAGTTTCAAAACTCAGTCCCAGTGTCCCTTAAGGGCTAGAAAAATTTTCTCTTGTCTCTTGAACAGTCATGATTTTACAGGAGAATTGGGAGGAACGGGAAATAGCGTGAGTTTCTTTGATGGCAGAAGGAATTTCTAGTAACCCCCTCCACGTCGCTAGGACGCATATTCATGACCAACCACAGTGACGATCAAGAAATAGTCAGACTTGAAGTCAGTGTCGTCAATTTAGCGACAAAATTAATTAAACTTTTGCAGTATAATTGTTCAAAATATAATTTAGCGACTTTTTAAAATACCTCAGCGAAGGAACACAATTTCCCACTCTTTAAATACTGGCTTCGTCACTGCTGACTATAGGCTGGTTCACAATAAACCGGAAACGAGAATCGGAACAAAACGAAAACGGTAAAATTGTTAAAATGTGTACATTTAAATGTGAGCATTCACAATTAACGAAAAGCTTGCCGGAGCCCGGGATCGGGAACGGAGAGTTGGCCAAGTTTCAACTTTGGCGTTCACGTTCCGATCACAGCCCACTAGATTCATTCTATTGCCATCTAAAAGCTATTTTGTCGTCGTATATTTTGTAGCAAGAAGACCGTGACATAACCTATGCATTATTTTGTTCTGTGCTGTGCATCACGGAGTAAGGTTTATTTGATGAGATTCTAATATTGAAATCCTCACGTTTACGATAATCGGCGCGCCTCGTATAAAGATGAGAAAATGAAGGAGCTGCATCTTTGAACACCGATCGGAAGCGAATCATATTTTATTACTGTATTGGTTGTATTACACACTACATATTCATGCTTCAATTCAATAACTGCTGTTGCGTTCATTTTTGTTCTATTACAAATGTTTCTTCTCTAATTATTTTACGTTATGATAGACTTAAAATAGGTTGTGATAATAAAGATGCATGGGCATATTTATAGTACAGAGAAATGTTTCAGTTGAAATTTCGAAGTTGGTTAACCTGTGTTTATGTTGGCTGCCTTGTACTCATTAGAGAACGCCATTGGTCAATTATACACAAATAACATCAGAATACGTAATATCGACTTTACATATCGTTATTGACATGTATATCGATATGCATAGTCGTCTACGTTCTCGGTTTATTGTGAATCAAAAATTTTCATATTCACGTCCTCTGTTTCTCGTTTTCATTCTGGTTCTCCTTCCCGGTTTATTGTGAACCAGCCTTAACCCAACAAATAGAGATAATGAACTAAAAGGCAATTATAATCAGCTAAGTACAGTTTTCACCTGGTCGGAAAACAGCCAATACATTTTACCTGGAGTCCTCAGCTAACCTAAACCGTGCTGGAGATTTTATCACCTCTTAATAATAATAATAATAATAATAATAATAATAATAATAATAATAATAATAATAATAATATTAATATTAATAATAATAATTCTTTATTTATACTGGCAGAGTTAAAGCCATAGGGCCTTCTCTTACAATCTACCAGGTCACAAAGTATACAAGCAGTTAAAATTTAACAAAAAGTTAAAGAACAGAATACTAACATATTACAAAAAAAAATAATAATAGCATAATAAAATCGACACTAAACAACATGAAAATAATACCATAATAGAAAAAAGAAAGTAAAATGCATTGGAATATAGCAAAAGCAACTCATTTAGTACAAATGGTTAATATGGAAAACGTAAGGAAGAATATAACAAAATAGAATGTAATAAAATAATAATAAAAAAGAAAAAAAAGAAAATTAAATAAAATTCACAATAAAAGGCTATGATAATAAATTCATCGGCTGATAAAGAGAACAAAAAGGGGAAAGGAAGGAAAATAAATATATAGCCTATATTTTTACAAAACTATCGCAGAGAAAGGGGCTTATAACTGAAAGGAATCTGAATTTTAAAAAGTGCAATTTTAATTTATTTTCGAAACTAGACAATGTCCGACAGTCTCTAACATGTTGTGGTAGAGAGTTCCAGAGATGAGCTGCAGAGACGGTGAAAGATGAGGAGTAGAAGGATGTTCTTTGTTTAGAAATGGAGAGTGTGATATGGTGTTGTGAGCGAGTATCTATTTCGTGATATGAGGACAAATGTTGAAAACGAGAAGCTAAGTAGCTAGGGTTAGAGTTTTGAAGAATATTGAAGATTGAAGTGAGAGAGTGAATAGTTCTTCGCTCTTTGAGACGGACCCAGGACAGCATATTTAGTGAAGGTGTGATACGGTCTGATCTACGGACGTTGCAAATAAATCGAACACATGCATTATGACCACGCTGTAGTCTGTCTGTCAGTCTCATGTTAAGGGTATATGTACGTGAAAGACCACAAATATTATCAGAAAATGCAGGTTCTAAGTTTCTAAAATTTTATAAGAACATGAACTCACAACTGGACAAAAATTACAAGGTACCGCTGATAAAAGTGTAAAAAGGTTACTAATAATATTTTCAAATCAGTTTTATCAGAGTATGAAAAAAAAAAATCTGCACTTACATCATTTGGTAACCACGATATTGTTATGGTCTCTCTGACATCGTTAATATTTTTCCTGAATATAACAAACACATATTTCTGAAAAGTAGACTACTCTCAGATATGTAGAGTTGTTTATTTTAATACAATTAATTCTTTATTTGTCCTATATAAAATATATTAAAATTTACATAATGTTTGTGACCAAATTTTTCTATTTTTAAAGAAATGGGCATTATTCTAGTCTACCTTTTGCATAAATGCATGTTAAATCAATGTACAAAATTTCAGAATTCTATCGCTAATGGTTGTGGAGTTATGAAATAATATGTGTGAAAATTTTCAAATTTTGGAAAATTTGATTTAAAGTAAAAAGTGAATTCTTTAAAAATACTATTAGTAACTTTTTTTAATACTTTTATCGGATATTTAACTTCTAAGAAGTCTTGTTGTGGTACCTTGTAATTTTTGTCCAATTGTGAGTTCATTTCCTTATAAAATTTTAGAAATTTAGAGCCTGAATTTTCTCATAATAATTGTGGTCGTTCACGTACATATACCCTTAAGGTCAGTGTAGAGAGAGTCACCTACTTACTTACAAATGGCTTTTTAAGGAACCCGAAGGTTCATTGCCGCCCTCACATGAGCCCGCCAGCGGTCCCTATCCTGTGCAAGATTAATCCAGTCTCTATCATCATACCCCACCTCCCTCAAATCCATTTTAATATTACCCTCCCATCTACGTCTCGGCCTCCCTAAAGGTCCAAGTGTATTTATATATATATCCTTATGGGGGAATGTTGTACTTTTGACAATTAAATTTTTCGATGTGGCAAAGTTGACTAATCTAACTCCATTGTCACTACTAATTGCGTGTAGGCTCTCTTTTCCAACAGTTGGTCTAAAAATATCCTCCCGTCCTACTTTAGCGTTGAAATCCCCCAATAAAATTTTCATGTGATATCTAGGGAACTGATCAAAAGTATGTTCCAATTCCTCATAGAAGCTATCTTTTATATGGTCGTCTTTCTCTTCTGTAGGGGCGTGAGCATTTATAACTATGATGTCGCACCATCTACCCTTAAGTACTAAATATGATAACCTGTCACTGATAAATTCGACCTTTTTTACTGCTGATTTTATTCTTTTATGAACAAAGAATCCTGTTCCTAATTGGTGATTATTGTTTCCTTCCCCATAATACAACAAGTAATCTCCTATTTGTGATATGCCATTCCCATCACAGTAATCAAAATGAGGCATCAAGAGCGACTGCACTAAATTCTTCTTGAGAAGCAGCGGAAGAAAATTTCGAATTCTTTTTAGTTCGTGAATTTTCATAAAAATTATTTTACACGTGTGTGTGATTTGAGTATTCCAACTTAAGTTTTTGTCCATATAAATTCCTAGATTTTTTACTCTATCACTGTAAGGGACAAGTTCGACAGTGGGGGTTTGACCATTAGATTACCAGGGACAGTTGACTTCGTGGCATTCATTCACTTTTATATCAGTACGACATGGGAACATGATTTCAAAGAGTTTGACAAACATTACAAAAGTGATACGGACCGTCAACAGTTTTAATTTCTGTATTGATTACAACAAATAGACGAGTTGGCATTTGTAACACAGGTAGAGAGGGAAGTGAATAGCACGGGTAACAAAAGCTTGATTTAGCCAGTAGATTTGTAAATTGAACATTTCATTTGCAGTGACAGGCAGGCGGGCGGGCGCGCGGGAGGCCGGTAGGCACAGGCTTGGCAGGCAGTTGCTCCCTCCCGCTCGCTCACACAGATAGACAGCTCCGCTGCCTGGCTTTGGCAACAGTAAAATAACAGCGCGATAATCGAATATTTTCCGAATTACATGCACAGCACTGGATTATGTACAGAAACTGTTCTGCGAGTGCATTTGTTATGAAGTCCGAAGTACATGATCCAATTACACACGGGCTCCTTGTAATTGCTGTGTTCGAGTAGCTTACGCGTGAATGTTTCGTCGGAAAACTGTAATTCCTGTATACTGGGTATGTTTGGAAAACGCGTGAGCGTGCTCCTCGATCAAAAATAAGAACAATTACTTATACAGGGACATCATTTTATTTTTACTAACATTTTTAATATTAACCTGGCTATACCTTTAGAGAACCGGAAACACCGTTTGCTACCCCCTTCCACGACTGTAGTTTGACGATACTGGCGTAAAACACAAACAAATCACTTTACTAGGTATAGGAGGGAAGAAAAGTAGTTAATCCATTTACGTATACTAGGAAATATCGCGATTTCGAGTTTGATAATTTCCATTAGGTTTTTGTTTAATCAAAACGCAGTACAGTATTAACAATGAGTATTTTTACTCACGAACTGAGCTATCCATGCGATATTTAAACACATTTTTAACATGGTGGCCGTTCACTTCGATACAGGCTTCAGTTCTGTTATGCATATTATCGCACTAGAGACTATTGCATCTAATTCCAATTGCCAGTTTTGTCCTTCGTACTAGTAACTCATGTTGAAATAATTCTGTACCTACTCTATAAACGAGTACCTTACGTACTGTAAATTCAATCTTCACTTCTGCCCGACTCGCACACATAAAATTACTCGGACATGCTATGTACTGTCCGTCCAAGTGGTTATGCCGAAAGATCGTAGAAAGGAGGGAAATCACGTGACAGTTCATTACTTAACGAGGCCTTTTTATTTAAGTTATTTTAAACAGTTGTATAACATTACGTAAACGTCCAATTCCTAACAGAAATTAATGTGTTCAGAAAAGAGCTAAGACAGCCCAGCTTTTACAGAGGGGCGAGCAGAAGCAGGTGGGGGAAATCGGGATGCGACGTAGGCAAACGGACAGTACCTGTGCGAAAATATGATTCAATATTGAAAACTCTTTCGTCACTGGAAAACGCGAACATATTTCTGGAACGTATTATACTCACTAACTCAGTGCTGTTTAGTATATGCGACCTTGGTTTTGTGTGGAGGATAGTTGGAACTTCATTAGTAGAAGGGGGTGGGAGTGAAGTACATTCAAAAACTCAGGTACAATAAAAATTGAAGTAAAAATAAAATTATGTCCCTGTATGAAAATTTGACGGAAAATGCTTATTTATTGGAGAAATGACCATTAAGTTATTTTGTTTTGTTCTTTTTTGTTGTGTCACAAGTATATGTTTGGAAACTTGTCATTTAACGTTTACAAAAGGTGCTCAATGTGTCTCTCTCCTTTGTTTACACATGCCTGAGCACGACGTACACACGACTGGCGAGTTCGCTCAAACACCATGTTGTCATCACGGATCAACTGGCATGCATTTTCAATACGTTGCAATGGCTCTTCTGCATCATTCACTGGTGCTGCATAAACGACAGCCTTCAAGTGACCCCAAAGGTAAAAATCTATTGGGGTGAGGTCGGGTGATCCAGATGGCCAAGGCACTGGACCATCGCGTCCAATCAAAACAAAACAATGTATTACTGTTTTGTTACTGTGTTCTTTGTAAACAAAGACTGGTACAAAATCAAAACAAAAACAACATAATAATATGATCGGATACTTATGAAAACAAAAGTCACTATTACTATTTTTCTAATAAGTGAACATTTTCCGTCAAATTTTCATATAAGGAATTGTTCTTATTTTTTTTATCCATGAGTACGCTCACACGTTTTCCAAACGTACTTACGACTCACCCTGTAAATGACACCACGCGATTATTGACAATATTAATGCTTATAGCACAGACCTTGGTAAACATTTTTCTTGCGGAGTACAATAAAAAAGTAAGACATTAAGGAGGTCGTATTGTAACATCAGTACAAACAACAATAAAGACAGACTCGGGCTATTTTTGTGCAGATCTTGAAACTATGTTTAAGAAATACTGAAAGAATACATGCCTAGAAATTAGTATAATTATGGGTCGGGATGCAGCAATTGTGTACCCCACAACTTTCTGTAATCTCGAAAACTGTTATAGGCTATGTTACAGTAGTTCATATCTGACAGGGAACACAATGTAGGCTCGTACGCAAGGGGGGGGGTTACTGGGTTTAAACCTCCCTTGAACCAAAAACAAAAAGAACATACATATTTAGATCTCAGTATTTTTTAAAATCAATAATCGTTTTCCCTTCTCCAATTTTTCACCGCCAGAGTAACAAAATCTACATCGACATAAGGCATAGTCCTCCTACCCCTCCTTCAATATATTCATCATGCCAGTTTCATTCTTTATCCTTGGTGAGTTCCATGTTCCATTATTGTGTTTAATTAAATGTATTTCAATATATTCTATTGTTTCCATGGACTTCCTGTTGTGTAAAGTGAAGTGTCTTACCTACCACATATAATTAGTTGTTCTCTCTCTCTCTCTCTCTCTCTCTCTCTCTCTCTCTCTCTCTATATATATATATATATATATATATATATATATATATATATATATATATATATATATATATATATATATATGACACAAACTTTTTGAATGTACAAAATTAAATTAAATAGACGTTAAATTTGTTAAACATTGGATAGCTGTGAAAAATTTTATAGGGACATTCATGAATTTTGGAATATTGTATAATATTAATAAATATACCATATCATACCATGCATGGTGGGTCCCTATCACCACGGCATGGCGCGTCCTCAGGTTGCGGATAGAGGAGACGGCCTCCAGATATGGAGGGTAGCTGCGAATATATTGAATAAGCAGTCGTGGACAGCCGATAAGGGGTGGTCCTCCAGCTTGGGGGTTGGGCGAAGGGCTAACAATCCATCACGTAAAAAAACAGCTTGTTACGAATCCCTACAATAAGCCTCGGAATAGGACTGATTCTCTGGCACGACCACAGCAAAGGAATAAGGTTTTGAGATTTGGCACTTGGAACGTAACTAGTCTTTATAGAACAGGAGGGATAACATTAGTAGCAAAAGAACATCCGTATAGGTCAGTTTCTATCTGATGCTTTTCCAATTCACTGCGGGCTAAAGCAGGGAGATGCACTATCACCTTTACTTTTTAACTTCGCTCTAGAATATGCCATTAGGAAAGTTCAGGATAACAGGCAGGGTTTGGAATTGAACGGGTTACATCAGCTTCTTGTCTATGCAGATGACGTGAATATGTCAGGAGAAAATACACAAACGATTAGGGAAAACACGGAAATTTTACTTGAAGCAAGTAAAGCGATCGGTTTGGAAGTAAATCCCGAAAAGACTAAGTTTATGATTATGTCTCGTGACGAGAAAAATGTACGAAATGGAAATATAAAAATTGGAAATTTATCTTTTGAAGAAGTGGAGAAGTTCAAATATCTTGGAGCAACAGTAACAAATATAAATGACACTCGGGAGGAAATTAAACGCAGAATAAATATGGGAAATGCGTGTTATTATTCGTTTGAGAAGCTCTTATCATCCAGTCTGCTGTCCAAAAATCTGAAAGTTAGAATTTATAAAACAGTTACATTACCGGTTCTTCTGTATGGTTGTGAAACTTGGACTCTCACTCTGAGAGAGGAACATAGGTTAAGGGTGTTTGAGAATAAGGTGCTTAGAAAAATATTTGGGGCTAAGCGGGATGAAGTTACAGGAGAATGGAGAAAGTTACACAACACAGAACTGCACGCATTGTATTCTTCACCTGCCATAATTAGGAACCTAAAATCCAGACGTTTGAGATGGGCAGGGCATGTAGCACGTATGGGCGAATCCAGAAATGCATATAGAGTGTTAGTTGGGAGACCGGAGGGAAAAAGACCTTTAGGGAGGCCGAGACGTAGATGGGAAGATAATATTAAAATGGATTTGAGTGAGGTGGGATATGATGATAGAGACTGGATTAATCTTGCTCAGGATAGGGACCGATGGCGGGCTTATGTGAGGGCGGCAATGAACCTCCGGGTTCTTTAAAAGCCATTTGTAAGTAAGTATACCATAACATAATAATAATAATAATAATAATAATAATAATACACAAAATGTAAAATTAATAATAACTCCCCCTTGACAAAATTTTGCGTACGCCACTGATACAATGAAATTCTGGAAAGGTATTCCAGGTTGTTGTTACAGTACCTAGTTAGCGCTACTGAAGATAATAAAATAGTCAAATCATTTTCTTCTACAGAATTCAAAGTTGTCGACATAACCTTCATTTTAAATATTGGACACAGAGCGCAAGTATCGAATTTTGAAAGTGATAACAAATGTGCAATTTAATCAATATTACAGGAAATGAAACTCTCACATCTTATACATAACGAGTATCTAGATGAGCCGGCAGTATTTTGCTGTCGGTACTCTATCTCATCAAGAATTTCCTCTGTTAAAAC
This sequence comes from Periplaneta americana, assembly GCF_040183065.1. Classification (NCBI taxonomy): domain Eukaryota; kingdom Metazoa; phylum Arthropoda; class Insecta; order Blattodea; family Blattidae; genus Periplaneta; species Periplaneta americana. Next base: position 14,472,717 of record NC_091131.1, on the reverse strand, counting down.
AGAACGGATCCCATATATTGGTACTTTTGACTATAATAATGCCATACTTTCGCACCTTTCACACTACTTTAACATTATTTATGATGATAAAATGTTTATCCCGGGACAGTTACGATGAAATTTCCTCTTGCAAGATTTGAAAGAACTAACGCGTATATGAATATTATTTGTTCTAAATTGTGTCGAATTGTCATCATATTACCAAATACTATACTATGAACCACGCGTGAAGCAATAAATGTGTCAAACTAGCACCATACTCAACTGCGTAAAAAACCTGTTATCACCTAGCATTATTCGCGGCTGCCGATCTTGACTACGCCGGCAATACAGACGAGCATAGTTTGTTTCCAATCAACTGTCGGACACCCAATATTACAGATGTGGACAAATAAAATTATTATCAGAGAAAAAAAGTTTTCCGTTACAAAATATTACTTTATGGATGAAAGTAAGAACTTCCTGACCCTTATCCTATTTTTTTCTGAAGTAATTTCTCTGCACTTTACAACATAGCATACCAGATAACATTTTTAATATTGATCTTACAGGATATCTGAGCATTTATTGGATCTTATTAAAAAGTTTTTTAGTTGGTTAATTAATGACGCTATTTAATGGTTATTTAGCGTCGATGAGATTGGTGATAGCGAGATGGTATTTCGCGAGATGAGGACGAGGATTCGCCACAGATTACCTGCCATTCACCTTACGGTTGGGGAAAACCTCGGAAAAAACCAACAAGGTAATCAGGCCAAGCAGGGGTGGAACCCGCGCCCGAGCGCAACTTCAGACCGGCAAGCAAGCGCCTTAACCGACTGAGCCACGCCGGTGACTATTTAAAGGTATTGCGTCCTAAGATTACTACACATGTTCAATAGACGAGAGAAAGTCTCTTCCTGTCCTTCGTCGTGGTAGGCCTACTTCAACTTGTTTCCTAATCAACGATGATGTTCAAAGCTAGAGATATTTCTCACGAAAAAGAGCTACTTAAAACCAATAACAAGCAAGTCTGGGACCGAAATCAGTAAAACAGTACATGGTAGTGCGACGTATGTTAAATCGAAGGACGGAAAGCGCACAAAATCAAGTCAGAAAGCAAGATGCGGATGAAAACCGGTTACATCGAGAATTCTTGACCATTTTCTGGAAAGGAAAACACGTGTAAATGCATACATCTTCATTATAGCTGTTCCATATCGTCCAGGAATATGGTGCAGTCGTTACGCCTAAAAGTACGGTACAAATATTAATTGATGTGGGTTTTTGAAAGCGCGATATCGACTTAACAAGCAGAAACACATAAAAATGAAGATAGAAAGATAGAAATAATGCTAAAATGCTAGGTCATAGTGCGCTTACATGCGAGTTTGTTATTTTGTAGTGGTGCACTCTAGGCACTAACACTAATGTAGGCCCAAGTGAAAATAGCGAAGCAGTAAATATCGTTTGTGCGAGATCGTGCTTATTTGCTTGTTTTCCGCACAGAACCAATACGCGGTAAGTGTGAAATACCACATTCAGTATTCCCAACGTAACACATAACAATTTCCCTCTTCTTACCGCTTAAGCGCGACATTCATTTTACTGCTTTAGGCTTTTAACATATTATTTTTAGAGACGTTTAACATTGTAATAATTATAAATTGGAAACTTACCGCTGCAATTTCACCTAAATTGCAATGTTAATTATTGTTTTTAAATATTTGCAAAAATTAAGTAAAGTCTACTACTCCACGAAACTTATTGCATTCCTGATACAAGTAACATTAAGGAAGCCGTGAAAAAATCAACAAGATTCCAGATGCCGATGTTATTACTGCAATATGTTATATAAATAATATTGTTAAAATATTAAAATGAAAAATAAATCATTACATAACCTTACCGTTTGTTTTACGTTCGCATTTATAGACTGGGGGGAAAAAAAAGACAGACGTATATCACGGCCTGCTGGAGTATCATAAACACAGAAAACATTTTATAGCAACAATGTTGAAGAAAGATATTTTGGTTTTCCGAAGTTGCCGTAATTAAACAGAAACCAAGATGGAGATTTCATTGCAACTAATTAGAAATTCGTCTTTCATAATAAACGATCTTCGCACAAAATAATGTACGATACACGAGCGGTATGTTTGTTTTCATGTTCTCGGAAGTTAAAAAACCTCAACTACGTTTCGCTTTTTCAATCTTTTCCTCGAACATGAAAACGTCAACATACCGCTCTTGTAACGTATATTACTATTGAGCAGTGTTAGGTGGATTCTTAAGTATTATTGGAAACTAAAAATACGAGCGAGTGCGAAAATGTTGTGGAACAGAATTTGGAACATCACACCAATACGGGTAACAATTGCGAGATTGCGTGATATAACACTGTAAAATGTAAACAAGGAACGGAGAATGAGGGTGTCAATGAAAAATGAATGTTGCGATAGTTAAGAAGTTCAGCCAATCCGAGAAAAGTTGTTAAGGCAATGTTCTCGCAAGTTTGAGTCCATAGATCCAATTGTTCATCGCATTTTGTGGAGTGAAAAGTGAAAGCCGTATGAATAAATCTTTTCAAGATTTAATTCCATACTTTACAATGACTTTCAGCTGTAATTTATAATGTCGCTACGCTCGGGGGTAGGTTTGAATCGCTGCTTATGCTGATTATAAGGTAGATTTCCCCCAACTGTAAAGGAAATGTTAGGTAATCGCATGACGAATCATAGGCTTCACCCACTGACTCTAAAGTCTGTGTAATGTATCTTGTCTCACTGTGAAAAGAGAGAGAGAAAGGAGATATGTCTTACTTCGTCTGTATTGTTATGGCAATGGGGGAGTGAAGCGATGCCGTCCATCCATGCAGTGGCGGAAGGGACCAATTGATACATTCTGTAGCGCAAAATAAAATTACAAAATAGTAGTTCCGTCACTGAGGTTGTCTTTCAAGAAACTGAGTTCCGGCAGCCTGTACAGTAACAAGGTTTTGAAAGGAATCCTGAAAATTTACAACCCTCCTATAATTTCCACCCTCATTTGAAGGGACTTGGTTTTATTGCTATTTAGACAAGATAAACCTTACCAGGTATAGCAAATCAAGCAGTTGATACAGCGTCATTAAACACCAGATGAAAGAAAAAATTCCTTCCGTGTGTCAAAGGAGTTGCACTTGGCTACTAAGGCGGTCACGTTATTGTACGATAGAGAAAACAAAATACTCGTAGGCAACATTTTGCTGCATTCGAAAGCAATTGGAATAGCAGTAGGCCAATAAAATAAAGCAGCTAGGCAGCGCCATGCCTGGCTGGCTCGGCGGTGTGGGTAGCGAAATAATGAAGTTGTCGAGTGCATGCGCCCCCCCGCGGCGCGCGCAGAGCGGCCCCACTCACCTTCACACCCGCCCCGGGCGACGACCCGTCACAATTCAAATTAAAATAAACAGTCCCCCAATTGAAAATAATCTCCAAACGCTGAAAATTCAATTTCCGTACTCGCGAAATTCTATTAAGTGAATAACGATTCAGGATAGCGTGGCGAGGCCAAATTTGACAACGAACTAGCAGGCGTTCAAGATGGGAATCAGTTCCGTGTCGAACAAAATCAGCAAGACAAGCCGTGCAGTACTGCTCAAGATGCCGGCAATATTGATATAGTCTAGGCCTAACTGTAGAAATGTCGGATTTTTTCAAAATTTTGGTAAATAATGTTTTTTCCTCATTTGGAAGCTCATTTCTTCGATTTTCAAAAATATATAACTTGTACGGAGTACCCATTGTCTCAATAATTTCATAATTATTTGGGCATTTATAATAAAAGCGCACTATACTTTCTACACTTTAGGCCATCTTCAGTGTCTGTTTTTTCCTATTTCACATTTTCCGACACTTATTGTCCTTCCAATGGACAAAAAGTAGACTTCCAATTAGACAAAAGACTTCATTGAGGTACCAAATTCAAGCTTAAACATGTGGCTATGTTGTAAACTAAAATTATTATTTTCAATCAGTTATAATTATTTTTCTAAAAAATATACAAATATACATTTTTTTCCAAAGTGCTTATATAATGTGACATATATTTTGAATGGCTCAAGAAAAATAAATAATTTTAGTATGCAACATTCTCTATATAAAGTAAATCCCGAAAAGACAAAGTATATGATTGTGTCTCCTGACGACAATGTTGTACGAAATGGAAATATAAAAATTGGAAATTTACCCTTTGAAGAGGTGGAAAAATTTAAATATCTGGGAGCAACAGTAACAAATATAAATGATACTCGGGAGGAAATTGAACAGAATAAATATGGGAAATGCCTGTTATTATTCGGTTGATAAGCTTTTATCATCTAGTCTGCTGTCAAAAAATCTGAAAGTTAGAATTCATAAAACAGTTATATTATCGGTTGTTCTTTATGGTTGTGAAACTTGGACTCTCACTTTGAGAGAAGAACATAGGTTAAGGGTGTTCGAGAATAAGGTGCTTAGGAAAATATTTGGGGCCAAGAGGGATGAAGTTACAGGAGAATGGAGAAAGTTACACAATACAGAACTGCACGCATTGTATTCTTCACCTGCCATAGGCTAATTAGGAACATTAAATCCAGACGTTTGAGATGGGCAGGACATGTAGCACGTATTGGCGAATCCAGAAATGCATATAGAGTGTTAGTTGGGAGGCCGGAGGGAAAAAGACCTTTGAGGAGGCCGAGACGTAAGTGGGAAGATAATATTAAAATGGATTTGAGGGAGGTGGGATATGATGGTAGAGACTGGATTAATCTTGTTCAGAATAGGGACCGGTGGCGGGCATATGTGAGGGCGGCAATGAACCTCCGGGTTCCTTAAAAGCCTTTAAGTAAGTAACATTCTCCTTATGTAGGGGATCATTTTGGCGAAATAAGTTTTACCCTAGATCAATTTCTAATGGAGTTAGGTCGGTCAAAATTTTTATTAACTAAAAAAAAAATGTTTGGGCTCCTAAATTCAATTTTCAAGTTTGAATTATATAAATTGCTTGGTTTACTCCCAAGAATCATGTCACCAAAGTTTCAAACATTAAGTAAAAACTGTGGATTTTTATCCTAAGAGTCTATGTATACCTTAATACCTTAAGTCAGGTTTCAGGTTCTCGAGGTAATTACTTTCTGAAGAATAGTCTCTATTTCCAACCATCTGTTGAAATACAAAGAATACGAACACCAGGCAATAAATCACACTTTAAAAAAATGCACGATAGGTTAACAATCTAAAGAGTGCCCAAGCAATCCCGAATCATTGGCTAAACCATAAAATATGTTCAATACGACCCCTTCCGGTTTCCAAACATGTCTGGTGGCGGAACTTCATGTTATTTTCAACGCGGTGTAGTGTATCGGTGGTGATTTCACGACACTTCCGGGTTTGTAAATATTTCACGTCACGAATCTTACTTCGTACTGCATATCTTTTCTTTAAGTTAACTTCAGAAAGCGGATCAAATGGGTTTAGATCGGGCGACCTGGAAGTCCACACTCCGGTCCTCTGCGGCCTATCCACCGATCAGGGCAGTTGTCTTCCAGCCAATTCCGCACACGTGTGGCATAATGTGGTGGAGCACCATCCTCCATGAACCATTTTGTCTCTCGCCTAGCAGATCCAATTCCGGCATCATCTTACGAGTACGTCACACCTGCACTGAATTGGCTCGATAACTTCCCCGATCAGTGGATAGGCCGCAGAGGACCCAGAGAGGGGGATTCCCAGGTCGCCTGATCTAAATACGCTTGATTTTAAGTATCAAATATGTGTAAATCGCTATAGCCTGAGATTTCGATAAAGCGTCGTACAATAACCTATTCCAAAAAAAAAAAAAATCTACAAATATTTGATACTCTTGAAACTCATATTTCAATATTTGGACAATAATGTATTCCTAGAAAAGGTCCTGTTATCTGGATGTTTTTGTTGGTTGATATTAAGAGAATAAATGATAAATAATAAGTTAATTTATAATCTAAATACCATAGGCAATAGCTTCATACTCTATTCGGAATGAAAATCTCTTTTCTTTGCGCTCCTATCTTTATAGAGTTTAAGAAACACGCCACAGCGCGCTTGTTTCTCTGTCATGCTCGTGCAGGCTGTCATCATTAAGGAGCGGATTCTATGTAATTAAATAGTATTTTTGCGTGTGATAAAACACAATTAACAAAGTAAAAAATTCCGTACATGAAGTTTCAAGTTTAAAACCCGAATTTTATTTCACATAAAAACATATTTTCACAAAAAAATTATGTAAATACATATTTTCAGGAAATCTATTATAAAAACATAAATCTTGGAGTTTTTTACTTAAATAATTTTTACAAGAACTTTTAAACATTTTAAAACTAAAGCAATTATATCTCTCTGAAGTACGTTAACTTTTTAAGAATTTTTGATTGCTTCGTGTTTCCAACCGTTGTGTGGTGTATCCGTGATCCATTTTTGTAATAGTATCGCCTCAAGTTCTGAGAACTGCTAGGCAGCATATCAATGTTATTATTAGAGAATAAATTAACATGGACAAGGAGGAGAGATCTTACAACACATAATTAGGAATGTTTATTGTTGCTGAAGATGATTTCATTCCACGCTTTGTTTGTGAAACACAACGGATAAGAGCTCGGGTATGAACATTATTAAATTTAAACAAATCTCTCGCCTCTCGCTAATGTCCATCAAGTGAGGCAATACGTCTTGTTGTGATTCCCAGTTACCGGGATTCGTCAATCGATATCCTTCAAGATATACTCAAAAATGGCTGTTTAAAAAACGATTTGGCTTTCCTATTAGCAAATCTAAGCTTTTTGTGAGACACCATAAAAAAACTCGAAACATCCAAAAACCTGTTGTCTGAAACAGGGAGGTGCGTGCCGTGAAAATTAAACTAGACTCGCTACCAGGTTCAGAAGTACAAGTACTAAGGGACAAATTCCAGAATGTGTTTGGGAAAAAGAGTGGATATAAAAAAATGTGTATAGCTTCTCAAGTATTGGAGGATGTGCCTGTAGGCGAAATTGACGGTGTTTGTGTTTGTGACATTTCTCTCTTTAAATATGCACGTCTGACGTCCTGTGATGTGGAAAGATCGTTTTCTCAGTATAAGTCGTTGTTCAGAGATAATCGGCATGCATTTGTGATGGAGAATTTGGAGATGATGACCTTTGTTGTTCACTGCAATTCTCGGCCAATTACTAGCACTCAAGTGTGGTTGGTGAGTACCTAGTAACATTTTTTTTCCCCAAGCTAAGTAAGGTATTTTTGTCATATTTAAGAGAAATATTTTTTTTTATTTTTAGCAAATATTTTCGTACTTTTTACCACATAAAAATAAATTTATTTAAATTTTTTAGCACATAAAAATCTGCTCCCTAGTCATCATGAGTGTGGTAAACAAAGCTAGAGTGACGGGTCAAGTCACAATATGTTTTTGGCCTGCGTCGGGTAATTATCAGATCGGTATACCAAGTTATGAATTACAGACTGCACCCCGCTCAACGTGTTGTGATGTATCACGTAGCACTGATTACGTCTCAACAGAGTCCCAAACTACCGGCGCGGCGTTCAAGACTTTCATAATTTCAGAAATGGTCAAAGTTAAGAACTGAATCAGCGCTCTGCTAACTCAGATTTCTGGGCTTCTGACCGTGCCTTGCACAAGAAACTCCCCTTCCGTGCCTCGTGTGTGCTGCTGCGTGTATGTGATTGGGGAGGGGGAAGAAGCCCTTTGAGCAGAGGTAATGACCCGAGTAATGGGACTAATTAATTTCATGACCAGACCAGAACGCGCGCCAAGCTGCCGCAATCAGATTCAGACTTTCTGCCCGCCCGCCCGCCGGCCACGTTGCAAGTCTCACTAGATGGCAGCACCGTCGCTGTCGCCGTCATAAGAACTGGCTGTGGCGACACTACGGGCGAGTAGAAAGAAACACGGCTTACAGGAATCCAAACAAGGGGCTTACCTATTCAATATCTCTGTTCTTGAGGTGCTATATCATCTATAATCTAGATCGGGGCTGGCAATTGGCTTCCCGTATGAGCGTTTTACTCGTACGGGCAAATGAAATCATGTTTGTTACTCCTCTCTAAGGCAGAGCGCCCACTGGAACGACAAGCGACAGCAACACGACACGGATTTGATGCTTTGCTTGTTGCTAACGTGTATGTTCTTATATAACCCATAATATGAAATGAACGGAAGCCCACTCATCTGACCAGACAACAACTCGACACTATCTGTGTCGCTCACAGTGCTGCATGCTCCACTTTTTGTTGTATCAGTTGTGAGTTGGTAATACAAGGGTTAAGGTGAGAGACGATCCTAATTTCAGTATAGCCTTTATTGAACTTATTAAAGATTTGCCGTGTCTTTTGATAGTACTTCTATTTTTGGATTGAAAACATAATAAACCTATTGCAAAAACATTTATCTTATTTATACAGAATAATTTACCGCTCAATATTATAACAGGGCGAAATATCCTAATAACCTTTGCTCACTTTCTGATATCTGGCGCTCGGATGTCACACACAATCTCACTCCCATGTGTCGCAATCAGCTCTAGAATATTACTGCTTTACATTGACTAGCTAAAGGAATATATAAAGGATTCTGTAGAAGCACAAAATGACAAAATGTTAAGAGTGTCCGTAAATAGGACCTCCTCTACCCTATAAACATATTGTAAACACATGTTTACTTTGATGTGGACGAGAAACGAACAATTATTATTTATGTGATGTATAAACATATAGCCTATTTAAGTATTCGCGTAGGCTTCCGCGGCTGGTGAACATGGTGTGTGGATAAGCTTCGGGGCTTCTACAGCGTTGTCTTGGTGTTAGTGGCTGACGTTTCGACCGCTGTGTTGTGGCCATCTTCAGAGCAGTTGTTGGATAAGTAAATAGTCTGCGAGCTGGTATATATATAGTAGTCTCGATGGGGGGAGTACTTGCGGTGATAAGTCCTACAACACAGCGGTCGAACGTCAGCCACCAACACCAAGACAACGCGGTAGAAGCCCTGAAGCTTATCCACATACCAGATAGCCTATTTACTTGATAGTTATCAGAAGGGGTTCTTCAGCATTGACTGAAATCCTGAAGTTAGTGTTCTTTTTAGAAATTGCAGATCCAACTTTCTGCACCAACAGATTAAATGTTTCTCTACTCATTCTGTAATATATTTCAAATCTTTCTGGTTATATATTTAATTCTTTGAACAGATTAAAAGCACCGCGTTGTTCTAAATTAGCATGCCAAAAAGGATGCACCCAGAATCGTCTCCTATGTTTTCTGTCACTGTAATTTGATATAGCTAAATTAACTAGATTGAGAACGTCCTCATCCTCCGACGACATGTTGTCTGAATGAATCAGTCCAGTGAGTACCAGGTCACTTTGCTGTCATGTTGCGATCATAGTTCGTGTTGGATCAGTGTTTTTGTCGTATCACTATCATATTAGTGGGCTCTCTGCCTAAGGTAGCGGAGAAAGGGAAGGTAGGCAGTTCGTTTCGTACAGATCAGGAGTGAAGTAAGTACTACGTATCTCCATGGATGTAGCAAAGCGGAAACTTGGAACTGAGTTTAACAATTATTGGAAATTGTTATTCTTTTGTTTTAAAGAGTCAAAATAGGGAGGTGCACAGTGTCTTATTTGTAAAAAACATGTCAGGTGCAGAAAATGTAATTTAAAGCGGCAATATGATGTGTTCCATGCTGAAAAATATAAAGGCATCGTTAGTGATGAAAGGATGAATTTACTCACTGTGCTAAATGAGGACGTAAGGCTAAGTGGTATTATTTCAATTTATATTTAATGTGTTTCACAATGTAAAGTTCGATCCTGAAGCATAATATCGAGAACAAAAAGAATAACGCCAAGATTAAGAGCAAGTGTGACGCATTGCACTTCGTAGGTTAAGAGCTGTAGAGAGGCTTGCTGTATCAAAGTCCATTACACCATCCATTGAAATAGTACATTATGCAACGAGCCTATAATGGTAGTAATTAAGACGCGAGTATGTTTATGAAACGAGCGCAAGCGAGTTTCATAATTTTCATACGAGCGTCTTAATTACCATTATAGGCAAGTTTCATACGACTTTTTATGCTCGACATATTTCTAACTTGAAATTATTCATAAGTATTCATGTTATTCTTATCTGACTGGGGAGCGGAACTGACCTTGTGCAATATCTCGTAAATTGTGAGATGTGCGCAGACGCGAAAGTATTGATTTTTTCCGAGGAATAAATGTCATTGACCTTGATATAATCTAGAGAGTAAAATAAACATTAATCTTGATATAACCTTGAAATTGATTTAGACATTGAAAAACGAGATGACAAATTGAATTTATTTGAATATTATTTACAATTAACGCTAATTATTATAGTAACAGAACATAACCTTCTGCGACAGTATTGGATTTCCAGCCTCCGTGACGTTTCGCTAGTTGTCTTTCGATTGCATATCCGAGAATAATCGATACTTGCGCTTTCGTATTGCTACAATGGTGTTTTCTGATTGGTGGAACACCTGAACTTTAATGAATAGGTGTACTTTAATGAGGTGCATTAAAGGGCTGCTACCAGGTGTATAATTACTACATTTCGGCATGGTCGAGCATACACATTATTAAAATAGAGGGGGAAAAATAAATCTAAGACCTTTGTAAATCTTTTTGGCAATAAGATATAGTTATTAGTTTATATTCTCATTTTCAAAAATATTAGAGTGTATGAAATTTATGTATTATTTTCACTATAATGTGCTTGTTTGCTAGGTACGCTTATGTTGTTTATAAGTTTTCGATTTACAAGCTGCGATAATGTTGTTTTCTTTGACAAGAAATGTAACGTAAAAGCTGTGATTTGTTTACTATAATTTTATTTTTATTACTACTACTAGGCCTACTAATAAGCATAGCAAAGAGCATTATAATTTAATAGAATAAATATATTTAGTTACTGTTAATTTAGTTTATTTCTCTAGTTACTGCTTATTTTATTAGTTACAAATTATTTACAATCACACAAGCATGGCACTACTGATAAAAAATGAGCGTGATCTAGTTGACGTTACCACACAGTACTGTAGAATGAAGATACCTCAGCTACTCAGCTGTGATCCTGTACGGGCACGCTCCAGTTCTGTATTGCGAAAGGGGGGAGTACTCCTTGCTGGCCCTGATGAAAGTCCTAACGGTCTTACTAATAAACCGTGTATGGTTTTTATACGAGAGTTATGCAGCGTTGAGACAGAAAACGTTACTAATAAACCTTGCATAAGCGATGGATGTATAAACAATCTGTAACTATACAATGGGAATTGCTTTGCAGTAGTTATATACACGAAACCCCTTGTTTAAGCGTTGTAACTTATATAGAGAAAAAATGGCCGCCCCTCTGCAGAGTCACCGCATAACTACAAGACAAGAGGCTCGCACCTACTCTAGTGGAATGGAAATAAACCTCCACCTATGCTATAAGTCGAACAATAACTCTTTGGTTAATAATAATAATAATAATAATAATAACAATAATAATAATAATAATAATAATAATAATAATAATAATAATAATAATAATAATATGTTCGTTATCTTACGTGACAAGTCAACCATCTGTCCGGTAAATAACACACTAAATGGTCGAATAAGCTGCCCTCTGTCGGAAGACGGTAACATTCGTTGGTTAGATTCGTCGCAGAGGTCCTGTCGAATGGGCCCCCACGCTTGCCGGATTTAATCCCCTGGACTTGATTTCTGGGGCTATGTTAGGTCACAAGTCTGCAGCGACAAGATTCGAGAGAAGGAATGTAGAATAATTGTACAAAACATAGAGTTGGGCGATAGACTGTAACTTTAAGATTAAATACAGAAATGGATTCCTGGTGACGTTTACAAATCAGAGAGAATGAGAGATGAAACACTAAAGTGACGAAATAGGAGATAGCACCGCAAGAAATAAAAAAAAAAGAAAATGTCGCGAGTAGATATAAACATATCACGAGACTGACAACGAAGATTTTACAGTAGAGACCACCAGGACGAAAAAGGAAATAGATAAAGGAAGAAAAAAAAAGAAGGAAGGGGAAACCAAAGGCCATTCGTAAAATGAAACCGACGACGACATGACAAAACAAAATTTGAAAGACATGTTTAGATGAATGATAACTTGTGAAAAAAAAAAAAAAAACTTTCAATAGTTGTGACAGAGGAACCCTTGTGGGCCTATACATGAAATAAATGCTAAATCATTTATTTTTATTATTATTACTGTACTATTATTATTATTATTACTATTATTATTACCGTATTATCATCATCATCATCATCATCATCATCATCATAATCGCAATCATGTTTTATTTTCGATTGAAATGTGCTTGAATTGTGAACTGTTTGCTGTTCAGCGTTGCATGCTAGGTTTAGGACTTTACACAATCTTGAAAAAATTGTGCAGTCTTTCAGGTACTCAGGATTTGACGAAGATTGAATTCATATAGAACTCAGTCCAAGACTTCATGCTAATTTACTCAGATCCTAGCTCAATCTTTCAGCATCTGTGTGATATCCTGGTATATTCGGATGTTAGGTTTTGAGTGTTTGTATAAAATAGCCTATTGCTCACTATCTGTTTAGATACTGGTAGAATCTTTTATCTTTCTATGATTTTCTTGTATTGTTGCTGTCAGTATTCGAAAACTTTAACATTTGCCTGAACTATGTATTTAACGATTTATATATCAGTCTAATCTTTGAATAGGGCCTAATTATATAGTATTTTTATTATGAAGTAGTAAATATTAACCGAATTTTTTCAAACTTCTGTGATCTTTCGAATGCTGACAGGTTTCAAACAGTTGAGTCTAGGGCTGGGGACGGAGCGGTTCGGTTCG